>NC_033630.1:7573270-7684289 GCF_001540865.1 Ananas comosus | reverse complement strand
TATGGAGCCCACGATGAGCTGATATGGACCGTCCGATGACTGTTTGTTCGATACGAGATTTGGGGGATTAGGTGTGGTGGTTGATCTCATCAACATTAATGAGATCATGTTAACATATTTTGTTATAATTATTATTTGTTTTAAGGAAAAGTTTCAGGTGGGGGGATGCTTAAATTGAAAATTGTTGAATGTCCAACCCCACTAATTGTTTAGATTACATTTCATATATATATACATGAACTTGTATTGTTATTATGCTTGGTCCAAAAAAAGGTGAAGTGGAAAAGCTTGGTAGTGGCATCAACTTTAGGTTAGTCACATTAATATTAAAATAATTGGTTATCATTAAACAAATTTAGATTCTTATGATAATTTATTTGTCCCTAGGATCAAGTGGTGCACTAAGCAACAAATGGTGGGTTTGAATAATTAATGGGGTGGATTATTATTATTAATTATTATAACCTTATTGCATGGAGCAAGTTAGTGAAATTATTACATGGGAGTATAGGACTTTGAGATTTGGATTCATCCAAAGCTAAACCCACATGTAGATTAATGGATAATATATTAATAAAGAGACTATATATAAACCATGTTTTTCCTTTTTTTTTTAAATTTGACAAGTTACATAGATAAATATAACTTTGGATTTTTTTTGACTAGTTATAAAATTTACAACATTTTGAGACACTTTTGTTGTACTTTAATATTCTAAAAAAAAGCATTTGATTATCTTTATGTAAATATAATCACGACCTTTCTAGGAAACAATAAAAATATTTCGCCATTATAAAGGATATATAAGTTATTTTTGAATGTTTTCCAATAGTTTCTGAGCTTCAAAAATAGATAATAAGCACCTTATTTTAGTATAAGAAAAGTGCTACATATACACTTGATATATATATAAGAGCGTAAATTTTACATCATTGCATTAATAAAAAACATATAGATTATTAGATTTAAATATATTATTATGGGTGTGTAGAAGTGGCATTTTTAATTGTTGTACTCCGCTTGTCGCGTTACGATTGGCCGGGTCCTGTAGACCACTTCCACCAAAAGATTTCCCCCGTACGTTTTATATATTTAATATCTCTTAGCTATAGTTTTTTTTTTTTCTTTGACTAAGACACTGTTAATTTTTCATGATTAATTAATCTAACCAAATGAATTAAAATTATTACCAAAAGGATACATATTCTTTCAAACTTACTATCTTAACCATCTAAATTAGATTAATTAATACTAATACTAAATTTTAACCCGCAAAATTTAATAAAATATTTTAACATAATCAAAAAATATATAATAATTTTAATAAAAAATTAGAAATTAACTAACTACCAATTAAAATAATTAAAGTTGAGCAAGTTATTTAAAAACAGCTTATAGATAGTGGAGGAGGTGCTCCATACATTTTCACTCTCTTTACAGTAAGTTACATAATAACCTATAACCATAGTCCCATAGTCTTTATGGTTATTATAACAGATAAACTAGAATATGTTGAGACAAAAATATATAAAAATATGTTCCAGTATTTTTTTGATAGAACCATAGATAATACATTATAATTAATTTATTACGAAAAGAATATTTTCTTTCGTAATAATTTTTTACTACATGCATCGTAAATTTAATTTCTGCAATTTTAAATAGAATCTTAAATTTACTGGTGAGTTACGTAAGCAACGTATAAAATAGTCTTACGTCGGGTACTGTACCACCATTTTTTTTTTCTTTTAATTAATTATCAGAGTCTTAAATTTTTTTTTCTTTAATTTCTTTACACCCCTTTTCTCTCTCTCTCTCTCTCTCTCTCTCTCTCTCTCTCCTCCCCCAAACACACTCCCCAATCATCATCACCACTATTTCCATATTACTCCATTCCCCCACATACTAAACACACACTCACACACACACACACACACACACACTCCCCTTTCTCTCTCCTCCTCTTCAAGATAGAGAGAGAGAGAGAGAAAGAGATTTCATCATCTTAAGCAAAGCAGTGCATGCAATAATGGGGAATTGCCAGGTGGCGGAGGCGGCGGCGGCGGCGGCAGTGGAGCTTCCGGGTGGGAGGGTGCGGCGGCTCTACTGGCCGACCCCCGCTGCCGAGCTCATGCGCTCGAACCCGGGCCACTACGTCGCCCTCGTCGTCGCCGCCGCCGCCGCCGCCGCCAATTCCGATCGCCTCTGCGGCCCCGGCGATGGCGGAGGTGCAAAAGCGACGCGCGTGAAGCTGCTCAAGCCCAAGGATATGCTCCTCCTCGGACACTCCTACAAACTCATCACCTTCCAAGGTTAAGTTCGATACTATCTGCTTCATTCATTAAGAAAATAAATTTAAATAAAAAATAAAATAAAAACTTTCTCAATTTGAATATGAAAAGCCTTGGCTATGAATAACTAGAATACTGTATATCTTACATCTAAAAATTTAAAATTTTCAAAACTTTTTAACATTAAAATAATTGATAAGATGAGTCAGCAAATTTTAGCTTTGTAGATGTTATACACGATGTAAAATTTATGCCAGTAACACAGATGTATAGGTAACATTTGCTCTTTATTTTTATATATATATATATATATATATACACACACACATATTGTTTTCTTTTTCAAGGGGTGGTGAATATGGTTAAACTAGTGTACGTATATTTTTCTATGTTCAAATGCATTTTTTTGGATAAAATAAATTATGTTTTTAAAATATTATTTCTATAAATTATTGATGCAGAGGTAAATTTTATACCATAAATTGTACAGCACGTGTATTAGTTCAAAAAAAAAAGAAAAAAATCTTCTTATGAATATCAATACATCAACAACATAGACCATAAAATATTATTCAGGTGAATTTTATATAGTATTTTGCTGATGACACTTTACAACTGATCAATAACTTATTAAACAATATATAATAGTCACTATATATGTAAGTTCAAATTAATTTTTTTTTTAAATATTTGTAGTTTCTGTTTTCTAATTTGTTTTTTTTTTTTTTTTTTTTTTTTTTTTTTTTTGTGTGTGGGATCAGAGGTGACAAAGGCTCTTAGGGCGAGAAAACAAGAGAAGATGAAGAAGAGCCAATTATCTGAATCGATTCAGAAACAAAATGGTGGAAAAGATGATGATGATGAGGCTCATGTGGATCATGTTGTTGATAAAGGGCGAAAACAAGTTGACTCACAAAGTAATAATGGGAAGGTAATTAATTAATTTCCTATATATTATATTTAGTTTCTTTCTTCTTTTTTTTTTAACTGTCTAAATAGAAAAAAATTAACAAAGCATATTTATAAATATTTCTTTTATATCACACAACTATATATATATATTACTTTCAGTTTTGAATTATATAGTAATATTTTCAAACAAGATTAAAGAGATTTTTTTTTTCTTATTCTTTTTTGTACTAGAACTAAAATAATGGACTATTGATTCTATATTTCTACTCCATTATATATGTATAAACAATTAACTTTGTTATTTCTTGTGAAGTTTTCAACAATTATGTTAGATTAATGTTACCCCTACAATTTATACCCCACTCATCCAATGACTTTTATTTTCTACTTATTTTATCAAGGTATATATTTTTAAATTTAAGGAGTTTTGTAAATTTTAGATTTGTGGGGCGCAAGATTTATACCTATGTATAGGTGTACATATAACATTTTTTATTATTTTAACTGGGTAATTTCAAAAGGAGTCAAAATGTTGTAGATAATTCTTCAAAATTTAAAATATCAAGTACACCTTCCTAAATATATGAATTTATTATAAATATCTCTATCCGAGTTAAAAAAGAGTTAAACACTAGTCTATCTAATAAAATAATAATTTTATCCTTAATTATTTCTTGGAGGGCAAAATATGAATTAATACATATTATGTTTTAATCCTTATTAAATGTGTGATCTTTCACATTAATTTATTTAAGTAATTTTTTTTAATAAAAATGTATTAAATTTACTAAAAATTGCACATCCAATGAAAAGTGTTAAAATTTTAATATGTTGGAAGATAAAGATAAAATTTTAGGAATAATCTATCAAATAGGAATATTTGATAATTACTGTTTTTAATATTTACGAGAACATCAGTAATATTTCGAACTTTGGAGGAGTATTGGTACAATTATAGTTTGACAAAAACAAAAAAAAAAAACTCAAAAGTATTATCTCGATTTTAACTTAATTTAGGCTAAAATTATTTGATTCATTTGGCTATTCTTTATTTTTTTAAAAAAATATTGTAATTGACTTTGACCGTATTCTAATTAGGTAAAAACGTACAGAATTTATCTGAACTTTACATCATTTTGATTTGACTACTGTATCTTTTAAAATTTTGATTTTACTATCTAATCTTTCGATTAGTTTGATTTGAGTCAGTTAACGACATTTAACTTTCAAATATAAGCTTATTACTTATTTTAATAAATTCATATTTGCGGGAATTACACGAAGTATATATTCTAATTAAACTTGTAAGATAAACAATTAGATAATAAACTAAAAATTCTAAAATATAAGATAGTAAAATCAAAATAATTAATACTCTAGATAAGTTTTACATATTTTTACCTTCTAAATTATGTATGGAATTTATGTAAGAAAATTAGATTTGTGGAGCGAAAAGCCCATGCATGAAAGGACACAAGTACAAAATATTTTGGATTGAGTGATAGAAAAAAAGAAGCCCATGCGTGCACTTCACAAAAAAGATGAATGATTTTGTACTTGTTGGGATCTTTAAAAGCAGTGCAAAAATTGTGTGTATTATTTGTCCCCTTATGTTCATGGAATAATAATAATAATAATAATAATAATAATAATAACAAAGAACAATAAAATCTCAGGTGGAGAAGCATGAGAGAGAAAGGCACAAAAGCAGAAGCTCACAATCACAATCACAAGCCAATAAAGCTCGTCAATGGCGCCCTTCTTTGCAGAGCATCACTGAAGTGGGAAGTTAATATATTTATGGTGTTTTTTTTTTTTTTTTTTTTTTTTTTTTTCTGCTCTGTGTAATGTAATGTTTATTATTTAACATAAGAGGACAAGAACAGTTGGGCTAATTAATCCCACTTAATGGAGAAATATAATATGCAGTGATATTAGGGACTTAGAAGAGTAATTGTTTTTGCATGAGTGAAAATATGAAAATGTATTTTTCTTTTGTAAAGTTGGTATTTATGCATGTACCTTTAAAATATTTAGGTAAAAATGTATAGAATTTATCTGAATTATATATTATTTTGAGTCGGCTGTCCAACCTTTCTAAATTTGATTTTATTATCTAATCATTTAATTTATTTGATTTGCGTCGGTCAACGTCACTGACTTCAAAATTTAAGCTGGCTGCTTATTTTAATAAATTTTTAGTTGTGAGAATTGCATGAAATATATTAACTAAGTCTGTAAGATAAACTAGTGCATTTAAAGTTTGAAGTCAAGGCGTCGTTGACTGATTTAAATCAAACAAATTGAAAAAATTGGATAGTAAAATTAAATTTTTGATAAATTGGATATATAGTCAATTTAAAATGATCCACAATTCAGATAAGTTTTACACGCTTGTATTGAAACTTAGATGTGCATATAATTACAAATGTAGCAGTTGCAGCTGCCTATATGAATCTTATTTGGGTAGATGTAGTAGAAAGTGCTGTAACAATACATAATTTCTTTAGTTACACATAGTTGAAAAATGCATTTTTAAAATTTTATTTCTTTACATTCATATGACAGTGAGAATACATCCAATGTAGAGAAAAATTATTTTCTATCAAAAAAATGATTAGAAAAGTAAGCTTTTTTTGCTTAAAGCTACTCTCTCCAACTATTTCAGTTGGAACTGCTGTAGTTGGGTTTCATCATGTAGTTCCAATTATAATAATTGAATTTAAATACATCAAACCAAACATCAAATTTGGATATACATGTAGTTAGTGTAGTAATTAGATTTAAGAGTAAGTACATAGTAATATAGGGTATTAATGCAATTTTGAGTTTTTGCAAGAGTACATAATTAAGAGCAATCCTATGATTATAAATAAATTTTATAATATTTTACAAACTAGCAAATATATATAATTGATGAAAAAATATAAATTACAAGGAGATAAATATAGCTTATAGTTTAGGTTGAAATCTAACCATTAGATTGTAAAGCTAGAAAAGTGTTGTGAAATTTATTTATAAATGCATCGAGTTTTGAAGATTTGAAAAAAATTTTTTCCCCAAAGACCTTCTGAACTTTAGCTAGATATTCGAACTTTTAATTTTGATATATATATATATATATATATATATATATATATATATTCCATATCTCACACAGACCCACTTTACCCCCTACGAAAAAAAAAAAAACTATTTTATGTCTATATTTATACAAAAAAATAAACAAAATGAAGATTTTTAGATATAAACTGAAAGAATTTTAAAATTTTAAAAAAAGTTTTTAATACCACAATTACCTCCCTCGTTGTACTGATTTATCAAGAATGAATAAGAAATTCCATCACAAACCAAGCCCTTGTTCCCCCCCTTATTCGGGAACAAGGGGGGAAACAAGGGTTTGCGTTACAAACCAAAGGCCCTTGTCATCAAAGGCCTTTAGACCTTGATCAACCATATTCCGACCTTGATAACAAGATGGGCAAAGGACCTTGTTCGAACAAGGAAATACTCTTGTTCTAATTAATTTTAGATTTAAATTAAAATTACTGTCATTTAATAATTAATTAAATTAATTATATAAATTTAGTAATAAATAATGAAATTATTAATTTATTAAATTTATTAAATAATAAATATTAATTTATAATTATTAATCTATTAATAATAATAATTAAATAATAAATATTAATTAATATTTATTAATTATTATAAGTAATAAAAAATAATTATTAATAATTATTAATAATAAGAATTACCGTTAGCTATAATAATAATTAAATAATAAATATTAATTAATAATTATTAATTATTAATAATAATAATAATAATTAATAATTATTAAAAACAAGAATTATTAATCTATTAGCTATAATAATAATTAAATAATAAATATTAATTAATAAATAGTAATTATTATTAATAATAAATAATTATTAATAATTATTAAAAATAAGAATTATTAATCTATTAGCTATAATAATAATTAAATAATAAATATTAATTTATTATTAATAATAATAATAAATAATTATTTATAATTATAATTAATAATAATTATTAATCTATTAGTTATAATAATAATTAAATAATAAATATTAATTAATTATTCTTATTAATTATTAATAATAATAAATAATTATTAATTATTATTAATAATAATAATAATTAATCTAGTAGGTATAATAATTAAATAATAAATATTAATTAATAATAATAATTAATAATAAATATTAATTAATAATAATAATTAATAATAAATATTAATTAATAATTATTAATTAAAGAACAAAAAAAATTCATTATAAAAATAATGATAATTAATGTATTATATTAAAATTAAAGTTTAATATTGAGAATAAGGAGAACAAGGTTAGATTGGTAGGTTTGTGATAAATGGAATAAGGATCCTTGTTGAGTTAAAAGTAGGTTTGTGTTTTAACCAGATCAAGGACGAATATGGACTTGAACATGGAAAGGGATCTTGATCGTCAAGAATAAATATGGGCTTGGTTTGCGTCGGATTTTTTGATTATACAAAGACAGCAAGAGCTCAAATAAAAATCATATTTCATATTTTTTTTCTGTTTTATTACTGCCTTTCCCCCAATTTATGCAGTTAAATTTTAAACACTTACCAATTTTATATTTAAAAATTTTTAATCTCCCTTTTTTATTTTTTTTTTATTTATAAGTATAATGTCAAAAGACATAAAATCTGAAAAAAAGACAGAGACGTTTATGTAGGAAGGTGTGCTCCTACAGTTAGTTATCTCAGCCTAAGTCTCTCCCAAAAGTTTTGGCTTTACAGTCCGTACCTGTAGGGAATAAGGTGTGACTTACAAAAAGGTAGAAAAATATATAAAAAATTTCGATTTAATGTCTTTTGAGAGAACATTATTGGGCGAAAAAGTGAAAGGAAGAGACTGTAAATTTTTGGATATGAAACGGGGGGACATTTTATTTTTTACACGTGAAGTGGGGGATGGCAATCTCAAAGCAGTTCTGAGGCAATTTTTTATATAAAAATACGGCTTTTATGGGGAGACGGTAGAGGGACAACGAAGCTGAGGGAGGCCGAGCGGTGGAGCGGCGGCGGAGCGGCGGATCGGCGGAGCGGCAGGAGGTGACGGAGCGGGAGTCGGTGTAGGGGAAGCGGCAGGAGGCAGCGGAGCGGAAGCGAAAGAAACGAGAAGAGGATGACAACGGGTGGAACCAAAAGAGGATGACAGCGGCTTTAGCTCCCGCCACTGCCACGTCCTCCTCTTCCCTTCGTCCACGTCTTTCTTTACCTCTTTTTAGCGCCGGCTAACTCCACCCTTAGCGCCAGCTTGTTTCCCTGCCGACTCCTTCTACCCTTTCTTTTGCTGTTACCGTTCCCCGTTTTACCAGTAAAATGTGTGGCATTGAGGGACACTTGTAAAAAGTAAAATGTCCCCCTGTTTCACATCCAAAAATTTACAGTCCTTCCCTTTCACTTTTTTGCCCAATAACGTCCCTCTAAAAGACATTAAATCGGTAAAAAATTTCTAGTTTTCTAAACATTGTAGTCGAGAAAGATCAAGGTATCTTATTCTTTTAAATGTTTATTCCTCCATTTAATGTTTAATAGTATCTATCTTAGGTCAATGTTAAACTAAGGGGTTTTACAGTTTGTACAGGTCACGTTGTTGTTTCGGATACGATCTCATATATGACTATGTATGTTCGTTACGGGGTTTTTTAATTTTATTTTTTTGACCTATGGAGTCATTATAGTGTACATATTGTAGTTGTATTCGTTATTACGTAAGGTGTATACTATCAAGTTTGTACAGAAGAAAAAAAAAAGAAAAAAAATCTTTGAACTAGGTTCTGGTCCTCTAGATTTATGTTCACTTCCAATGTATTGGTGAATATGTCCTTGTAAGTATCAGTTTTAAAATTCTACTCTTTGTGTAATTCTTCCCCGTTTTTTTTTTAAACTTGGCGGAAGCAGAGCTAGGTTTGATACAACCCTGAAATCCAAATAGAAGTCGGAGTGAAGCTGGACAGCTATTGTTGTATTGTACTTAACCGTCTTTCCCACGACTGCACCACGTAGTGCACGTTCGTTATTAAAGAGTTATACAAGCGTTGTAACCTTACAAAGCTATCGCATGGAAAGAAGAATTCGAATAAAGCCTTTGAGGAAAAGGACGATTTACGAACGAGGACATTCGTATCTTTGTTAACTGTAATTTTCCTGTATTATTACATATTTTCTATTTTCCTAATAGTAGACTAGTTATGTATCAATTTATAAGATTGTATCTGTTGCACTTAACTTGTCCTTTATAGAAGGTAAAAAAAGGGGGAGGTAAAGTTTTTTTTTTTCTTTTAGCAATAAGTCTGAGGTATTAATCCTTTGTTATTAATTATACTCCTTTACCTTAAAGTCTATTTTTAATGGTGTCCAGCTGGGTCAAGGAGACGGAGTGCTTGTCGTAAGTGCTCTAGGGACAACCGAAAGCATATGTTCGAACACTGATAGGGTCTAACCGGCCGAGAACGACAAGCTGGTTGAGATACGTTCTTCAGCTGTCGTCTCCAACGTTTGAGGCGGAAATTCATTTCCCTTCTCACATACGGTCTAATTCCCTTTCTCTTTTTAAGAATCTACCGTATATGAAATCTCTCCTTTGTACTATGTTTGTTAATCACTATTGTCAAGCACTTTTAAGGTCTAAAATGTTAACAGATATCTAAAATATATTTGGTACTGATTTTAGAGGATAGGTATTTTTTATGCAATGGACATATTGTACGCTTTATAACCCATACAGGTTCGGTGCGCGCCGTCGTAGGCACGTGTGTTCGTGAGGTGGTAAAAGAGCCTTTCGAACATCCAATATGCGGGCAAGAAGGTCCCTCGAGAGAGACACCATGTTTTTCGTGACTTACGGTTGAGAGACGTTATAGAATCGGTGACTAACTCGTCGTAGATGACATAACCTCTTGTGGTAACAGGCTGAACCTGACCATGACTTAAGTAACACAAGTCGTAATATTGATACAAAGTGTCGTAGGTCTTCTCGTAGATGAACACATAGTCGACACTGGAGATAGGTAGAAACAAGGTTAGACTCTTTCTTTGTCATTCTATCTTTAGTCCATTTTATACTTCTACCTTTTATTCTTTTCATATATATTGCGTTTACCGTCTTTCGGTGTAGCTCGATTCGTATAGATATACGTAAGTCCTATATAGTATGATATCATTCTACGACGTCGCATAGTAGCGTTCGTATATATTGGTAAGTTCTCTTCTCTATTGTGTTTTTTCTACAACTATCTTAGTAAGCGTTCCTATCCTAATGGTACCGGGACCACAACCGTGACGGTACAGTTTATCCACGTTGTCATATATTCTTTCTTATTGACCTTTTTCCACGGTTGGATCCCAATACAGCTACGTCTATTGACGGCGACTGGGTTTACCGTAGTCCTTTGTAAGAGAAGTCTTGTGGCGGACGTCAGAAAAACGGTGAGACACCTTCCCATCGTCGTTGTTTCTCTATGACGAATGACGCGAATATCTGAAAAGATTGGGAGGAGGTTAGGGAATGCGATCAACAAAGTTGAAACAAGAGGAGACATCGTTTTAAAAGATCCCGTAGGAGTTCTAGTCGAAGACGTAGGAGTGTTAGTGACAATTCAAGTAACAGAAGTTTTAATTCAAGTGGTACTAAAAATAGTAAGAGTAGATGACTTTGCAGAAGACGTCTTGAAAGGTAGAATCTGTGTTCAAAGAGTAGTTTTGCTTTGTACAATTACTCTGCTTACTAGACTAAAACTTTTGAGGGTGTTTCGTCGTACAGTCGAAGCAGTTTCTGGACACACTTTTAGTACTAGTAATAACACAAATACCATCGACATCTTATTACTATCAGTGCGTGTATCAAGGGAACTTTTTTACATATTTTAAACGATCCTTTCCGTTAAAGACATAATGTTAGACTTTGATGATCTCTTCAAAGGATGTCTACGAAACTGTCTCGACTTATTATCCTATTTTCAAGGTGGCATAGTACGGTTTAAATTCGTTCAATATTGTCAAGCTTCTTCCATTAATGGTGTTTAAAATGTGACGCGTTTTTTGAAAGGGCGGCGAAGAAAAGACCCAGCTTGAGTTTTTCTATTAAGTTTTCTCGTCGACCTCATCTATGTTCTTACAACCCGACATATTGGCCGGTAGGGACGTCCGGTTATCAAGTTTATATAATCCAGATCTTTATGTTTTATGTTTACTAATAGTGTATGCCTCACGATCGGCAGTTTTATTCTAGTCGGAGTTCTTAATCGACCAATCCGGGGTTCTACTCTAAAATAGTTGGGACTTTTGATCGGAGTCAGTTGGTATTTGGTTTAATTCTCGAACGAATAACAGTGAAGATCTTGCCACAGAGATTTGGGTTGACGTTTTCGAGAATCTTTACTACGAAAACTCATCTTTTATCAGATCTGTAAAACCATTCCCTTCGATTTTACTCGAAGATGATAGGATTTACAGATGTAGACCCGTTGTTCTTCGTCATCTCCTTTATTACTTCTTTATTAGTCACGAATAAAACCTGTTAAAATGAGTTTATCTTAAAAACGTCTTCGAAGTCGAGTCGGTTTGTACAGGACTTTGAGTATATACTGATCATTCTGTATTCTAGGAATGTAGTTGTTTATACCGTGGTCGACTGTGAAAATTTCGGAGGATTCAAAATTCAACTCCGAATTCGTTGTTCGCTGGTTGGTGTAATAGTGGTACAAAAGTGATAAAGAATCAGTAAACTTGAAGTTCTTGCCTTGGTGCGTTTTGGTATATAAAACTTACTTTAGATACTACTAATATTGTTGTCATAATTGAGGTGTAAGATGCGAACTAG
Source organism: Ananas comosus (assembly GCF_001540865.1). NCBI lineage: Eukaryota > Viridiplantae > Streptophyta > Magnoliopsida > Poales > Bromeliaceae > Ananas > Ananas comosus. The sequence goes on along the minus strand of NC_033630.1, from coordinate 7,672,189 downwards.
TATCTTTCGTAAAGTGTCACTTAGTTTGGAAGACAGGTGTTTGACGTCGTTGAGAATGTTCGCTGAGCGGTCTAAGTAGCTCGTCTCTCAATCGGTAAACATGGTGGACGAGTGTGTCGTAGTGTAAGCCTGTTTCGTGTTCTTTCTATAGTAACCTGGCTCTTCAGGAGAGTTTTTGTAGACGATGAAGGGACCCTCGTCTTCGTCGTGTGTCAAACAGTTAGTTGCCGTGCTCCATAGGCACGCAGAACGGCGATGGACAGAGGCGTCGCTATTAGTGTAGCGAAGGAAATTCATATGTTCCTTACGTTCGTCGGATGTTACGTTGTTTTAAATGTCGGAAAAATTCTAAATATGGTTCAAGTATTCGTATATGTTGACTTTAACCCTCTAAAGATTCTCCACGTTTATGTTTCGTTGTATTTTTAAAGATGATTGACTTATTTTACTTAGTTTATATGATCAAAAGGGCAAGCGTATAATTTTACGGGATATCAAGTCTATTCCAGAGATGTAAAGGTGAAAAACAAAAAACAAATTTGGTTGCCAAAAGCAATCGATCGCTATCAATTAACTACTGTTTTTAGTGTTGAAGTTGTAGAATCTTTTGGTACGTCTCGGTAATTTAAATTATCTTAGTAATTAAACTACGCTTATAGAGTTTAGTTTTGTTATTTTCATCTCTTCGCACAGCTATTTTTTTTATAATTGTACAATAGCTTTTTTCATTATTGTTTGTCATTATTATTAGGTTCTCCCAACCAGCCAACTCACAAGCTTCGAGCCGTAAAGCAGCTTGTGAACTGTCTGGTGCGTTCCTGTCGTGCTCGTGGACTTGATTCCTCCCGGATGCTTCCCGCCGCGGGAGCTCTCGTGCAGCCTCCGCGAGGCTCTGGGGCTCGCTGAGGGTGCTCTGGGGGAGGAGGCGCTTCTTGGGGTGGAGGCGGCGGCGGCGGCGGCGCCGCGAGGCTGCGCGCTCCCCGGGGCCCCTCCCCGAGCCGCATCTCTCGCGCACCTTCCCCGCCCCCGCGGCGCCGCCCCCGCCGCTGCTGCTCCCGAATCCCCGCTCCTCCTTCTTCCCCACTCTCCTCCTCCTCCTCCTCCTCCTCCCCTTCTCCGGCGCCTCCTCCTCCTCTCCCCTGCCCCGCCCCGCCTCTGCCACGTAACTCCACTTGAGCGCGCCGAAGCTCGCATTCCATTTTACATATTTACCAGGGACACGATAGAGGTATTGCGTTGAACCATGGATATTCGTAGTCTCGTTCGCCTGTTATAGGGGGTATTGGGGTTAGAAATCTATAAAACGTATTTGCGCGGATTTGAAAATTAAACCTATTAATACAACAGTAAAACTAACCTATATATTTTAAAATATTCTGAAATTTTATATTTTTTGATAAAAAAAAAGAAAAGATTAAAACTATTGATCCGTACCCTTTTATTTATAGTCTCATTCGGATAATTCTAATATTATACATTTTGTGCGTTGATAAAACTATCACTTTAATTATTGAAATCAACTTTTTTCCTCGGATATATATGATTTGATAAACTATTTTAAATTTTACATATTAANCGAAGAAAGGGAAAGAGAATTCACGCTCTTTTTCTTACGAGAAAGAAGCGGAACTAGACAACGGAACGAGTTCCTTTTGGCGCAAGAAACAGAACGGAAATATTCCGTCAGTTCCTTTCTCACTAAGAAATTAAATAAATAAATAAATAAATAAGATAATAAATATCAATGAATATTAAATGATAATTCAAAATTCAAATAGAATAAAATTCAAACTTTAAATTTTTGAGTTTTCACCAACAGTTGGCACAAGCTTAGAGCACAGCGGCATGGGTCTTGGTGGTCGACAAACATACGACGAGCCATGACCACTCGGTAATGCGAAGAACACTCCACATCAAGAACATAATCAAAGTACACAACAAAAGATCGTAGATATACACTAACAAATGTCGCGAGGACTCAGAGAACGAATATGTATTTCTGCATGCATGGTAAACTGGCGCCAGATATATGGGTCACACCATTCTCACATCAAAGAATAGCAAATAGATAAACGTTGCATAATATAGTGAACTCACTCTTAAGAGCAGGTCATTTGAGAGCCATCAGAGAGATGAAGAGTGCAGCCCTTGCCAGCCAAGCAGCAGTTGCACCTAGCAGGCAGCCTTTCTTCACCAGATGAAGTGCAAGTCACATAGCTGACGTCCAGGCAATACTGTGGGCAGGCAACGGCTTTTGCGCTGCTCTGAAAGAGTCCCACCAGGAGAATAATTCCTGTTTGGTTTCAAAAACCAATTAACCATAGACGACGTAAACAGTTACTTTTTTGATATAACAAGACCCCTCAACTTTAGGCCATTTTGAAATAACCTGCTAAGCGCTAGTTTCTCTTTTTTTTCATTTTTTTTGGGTTCAGATCTCAACTCTTATTTGCTTTAATTTGAGCTATTTTAGTTAGTTGAATTAGAGATTTCCGAAGATTAATCTCTTTGTTAGCCATTGATCATTAGTTACTAAAAAAACTCACACTTTTCGGCTGAAAAGTACGTAGGTAAAGGTGCAAAATTTGGCAGAATCATTGAGTAGTTTAATAAAATCCACAGCTTAATTAACTAAGATAACCCAAATCAGCAGAAACGATAGTCGAGGGAGTGTAAATTAGAAAATATTAAGTTTTAGCTCAATTTCACAATGGCCTATTATATTGTTGGGGGAGTCTCCTCGCATTTGTCGCGATATATTTGAATATTTGTTACAAAGAGGAAAGAGAGAGTAGTACCTGATAGCACAAGAAAAGGAGCCATGGAGAGCCTGGTGCGGCCCATGTCGTCAGAGCTGGTTAATTATGAGAACGCAAATAAGGTAATTTCTACAGCATTTTATAGAGCAACGCCACTGCAAATTTGCGCTCTTTTCCTTCACTAAGCGTCTTTGAAGGGGAAGTGATAGACGTGTCCTGGCCTATGCAGGTGTGAAAATCAAGTTTGACAAATCAGAGTGGAAAATTATGAATTGATAGTTTGAGAGGCTTGATTTTGGGTTTTAACCTAACTAGAAGCCGCCTTAGTTGACTTGAATGGTGCCTCATAGAACAAGTAGTGCAGAATTGACTGGAATTTAAGGATAAGAATTTGACTTACAGCATAATAGAATCTTCGAGCTGTCCATTGTGGCTATCCGGCTTATCTTATATGAAGCTATCATGATTAGACATTCAGATCAGATATCATGCTACTGGAAAAAATATTCTCCCACTGATATCAAACAATTTATTCTAGCCAAAGACGTTCGTATGGATGTCACTTAACTGATAGGCTTGCAACTCAAATGTTATTGTGACGACCCGATTCGTTAGGAATAATAATCATTGGGTTCAAACCACATGTCCAAAATATTTAAGTCCAGTTAGTAATAATAATTCGTTGGCTCTTCTCCCGAGCGTCGCTTGAATGCACAATGTTTTCCACATGTCCATGCTTCGAAAGTATATTCCAGATCCGTCCTACGTCATAAGTTCGACGACAGTTCAGCTAAGGGAGGACCTCAGCTTTGATGAGGCTCTGTTGCGGATTTTAGTACGTGAGGTGAAGCAGCTGCGGAATCGGAGTATTCCGTATGTGAAGGTTCAGTAGGAAAACCACGAGAAGCGTGAGGCTACATGGGAGCTTGAGACGGCTATGTGGGAGCGGTATCCTCAGTTGTTTAGGGGAGCTAAGTGATTAAGTTTCGAGGACGAAACTTCTTGTAAGGAGGGGATGATGTAATACGTACCTTATAATTTGAATTTGAAGTTTGATTTCTAATTCGAATTATATATATATATAGGTATTTTATATGTGGAACTAGAGAGAGCTGGCTTTTGTCGCGATTGGGAATCGATTCAGGCGAAACAAAATCGCAGGTTTGAAGGTCTGGCAGTGCCGGAAGTGCTAGCATGATCCATTCGTAAATCTGATGAACCGATCGTCCGAAATCGCACGTTGTTCGACGGTAGGTCGATATTGCATTTTTGAATCTTTTTGCGAAAGTCGCTATATTTTATGTATGGAATTGCAAGAGATCGCAAGTGGAGGTGCGTTGCCGCATTTTACACACGCCCTGAAGGACTTGGGGTGGAATTTGAATCATACAAGGGGTTTCATGCAATTGTACACCTTTATATATAAGTTGCATTAAGGTTTCTTCTTTGGCAAACCCTAACCCTAGCTTACCTTGTCCACCCCGAGCCCTAGCCACCTCCTCTCCCTTCCCTGACCACACCGCGCGCCCCCTCAGCCGCAAGCGAGCCCTTTCCAGCTAGCCCAGTCCGGCCACCTTCTCCCCTCACTCCTCTCTCAGCCTCTCTTTCCCTTTTCTCTCCTCCCCGAGCACAAGCAACCTTGAGGGGAAGGCCTTACCTTGCGGATGCCATCTCCGGCACCTTTGGATATCGACCGTCGCACCCCGACGACCCCTGTAGCAGCCGAGCGCCGCCGCCGCCCTGCTGTGCTCCTCGGGCCATCCCTGGCAGAGGCAGCTCCGCAGCTTGCATGGCGTCGCCTCTACCGCCCGTGAGTGCCGCCGCCGCCTCCATTCGGTCGCGAGGGACGCGCCGTTGCGGCCGCTTGCCTCCCCGGTCGCCGCCGTCGCTGAAAGAAGCACCCCAGCCGGAGCCTTAACTCGGGTGAGTCCGAGCTTCCTCCACGTTGCTCCCCGTCGTCGGCCAAGGTGAGCACTCTACTCCCCTGCCCCTCCGAACTCACCCTTGGGCCGCACGCCCACCGCCGGCCGCCGGCAACCGGCCAGAGCAAGCTTGCTCCGGCCAAGCCTGAAATAGGGTATTTCTTGGGTTGCTCACTGTTCCGAGCAACCCAAGGCCTCCCGATCTTTCCAGAAGGGATCACGATGATCGTAACTCATCACTGATCGTCATGCTCACCTCAGTTTCTGTCGTGAAGGCTTCGTTTCGCTGTTACGGCGATGTCGCACCTTTGGGCATTATATTCTAGCTTCATTATTGGGCCCTGTGTGCTCTGCGGCTGTTTTTGATGCCTCGAACAGGGAGCATGGGCTTCGCTGCGATGAGACCTTGCTCTTGGTGCCCTCGATTGATCTCGAAATCGTGCAATCGCGGTTATGATGCCTTTTTAGTGGGTAAATTCATGAGTTTATGCTATTTGAGTATTGTTTGAGGGCCTCCATGCAATTGTGACAGCATGGGCTACCTCGGGCAGCGTAAGACCACCTCATGTGACCCTCTGGACTGAATCCAAGCCTTCGACGTTCTCGCGTGATCGAATCGTGTTTCAGAGCATATTTCCGACGAAATTGTCGGCATAACGTGTTTATCGATGTGGGGCTCACTTGGTGGGTTTGTGGATGCCCTAGTTTTGTCGCTGAGACTTGTCGGCTGGTTTTCCTTGTCGTCCCGAAGTTTCAGAGACATCAAATAAGCGATGAAGGGTTCTAGTGCTGAAAGCGGCATTTTCGGGAACCCGGTTGTCTTTACGGGTGCGTTTATGTTTTTATTCAACCTAACTTATATTTGCTGTTAAACCACCTAAATTGGTGTCTTTACGAACAATGGGTGACTTTGGTTGCTTATTGGTACCTTCCGGGGTACTTCCTTGAGTTCGGAATGGTTCCGGTGGACTTTCCGAAAATTTCGGCAATTTCGGGATTGTGAGTTTAGTGTTGTTGAGTCGGCTCGATGAACCTTGACTTGGTGGGTCTTTCGTAGGTCTAGTCGACGTTCCTGCGAGCCTCGGGTGTTAGGCTCTTCTCCAGTTCAGGTGGGTGCTTCAATCTAGAGTCGCTACAATGGACTAGCTCGGTGATATCTCTCTTTTTTCTTTCCTTGCATACTATAGATAAGCTTATTTCCACTCGACTTCCAGTTGTTGTTCTCTACTTTCATTCTTGCATATGATAACAGTAGTGGAGTGGTGTGGTGTATCTCGCATGAGCTTATAGTGAGATCTGATTGGTCAGTGTTGATTGGCTTGGTGATCCGAGTGATCTCTTGGACATGTGTTAGTTGTTGCTATTCTTAGCTTGTTACCATCCTATGGATTGAGCATTTTGCATCGATCGTCATACCTCATTTAGCACTTCATGTACACCAGCAATTTGGCCACCGTGGGGGTGTTCTTTTTCGAAAAAGTGGTTGTGTTGTCGACCCGTGAGCCTTGTGCCAGGTGCTTGCGGAGGTTCTATGCCGGTGGGTGAGCATATTGTGACATAGCCTGCGATCTTCGGATCTATAGGGAACAGTGATTGGGTTTTCAATTTATCTACAGTTGATGCATATGCTTATTTGTTGTAGCAGTAGTTGTTCATACCTGTTTATATCTGTTCTCCATTACTGGCTACTATATTTGTTATATGCATATCTATCTGTTGCTTCTCCTTTGCCTGTGCGTGCACCACGCCTTCGTCGGCTTGCGGTACCCACTGAGAAGGGAGACATATTTACATGTTCTCACTCCCCGCGATTTTTCAGGTGATCTTAGTGGTAGGAGTCGGGACGGTGTGTGAGGCGCGGTAGCTAGCAAGCTATAGAGGTCCCGACCTGTTCAGTTGTGGTTTTTCTATCTCGACCCTCTCTTTTATTGGTTAATAAACTAGACTATATATGGTTCAGTTGTTCTGTGATTTTGGTGGTTTTTTATTATTGTGAATGTTTATTTGTTCTCAATAATTCAAGATGATATTTGTGATTTTATCATATGTGGTTATCTATCCCTTGTGGTAGTTGGCTTTTCAAAAGTGAGTTTCCGTATGGAAAACAGTTTTCAAATGACTTTTGGATTTATCGATATTTAGAGTTTTAAAAACATAGTTTCCGGATGGAAAACACTTTTAAAGAATAGAACTGATTGCTGTAATGTGCATTGGCAACATCCTATGCCTAACGAGTGTTCAGAGCATCCATCATTATAAGGATGGTTAGCTGAATGGTTATCTGACTTACGCATTGTGTTGTTTGTGTAAGTGGATGAGTCTGTTATTGTTTATGTTTTGTTGGTACGCCGTGCAGATACAAGAAAGACTCTATCAGTGTGGACTGAGAGATTTTCGTATCTATGGCGGGTCTGTTACACCTTGGGGATAAGTTATAATATATATATATATATATATATATATAGACATTTTTCGCTGACTTTATTTCAAACTGGCCCCTTTTATTCAAAAAGGCTTTACAAAAGGACCCCCGGGGGTGACAGTATAAGGCTAGATTAGTAGCACAAGGCTTTGCTCAAAAGCTTGGTGTCGATTATTTTGATATGTATGCATGCACTTTTTGCTATGATTACTTCTATTAAAGTGTTCATTGCCTTGGCATCAGTTCATGATTTGATTGTTCATCAAATGGATAATAAAACAGTTTTTCTGAATGACGATTTAGATGAAGAGATCTATAAGAAATAACTTAAAGGATTTGTAGTTTTTGGACATGAAAATAAACTGTGCAAATTAACTAGATCTCTGTATGGATTTAAGCAAGCTCCTAAACGGCGGCATTTGAAATTTGATTCTTTAATTGTATCCAATGGTTTTTATGTGAATATGTCTGATGAATGTGTGGTATTCTAAGGAACATAATGGGCAGATGGTGATTTTGTGTTTATATGTTGATGATATTTTAATATTTGGAACTAATATGAATGTGATAAATGGTGTGAAAAAGTATTTCAATGAAAACTTTGATATGAAAGATCTTGGGCAAGCAGATGTAATCCTCAATATGAAGATCATTTAAAAATCAAATGAAATTGTCATAAGCCAATTTCACTACAGTAAACAATTGTTAAAGAAATTTGGACACTTTGATGTTAAACTTGTAGTGACACCATAGTGCACATACACCATATGACTTAATAGCTTAAGAGAAGTAGAGGTGATCCAATAAGTCAGAATAGAAATGCACAGATTATAGTATCTTTGAGAAATCTAGTAGACTATAATAGACCTGATTTAGCCATGCTGTGAATCGATTGAAAAGATATACCTATAACCCAAACAGAGAGCATTGAAATGCATTAGAAAGAGTTTTAAGATTTTTGAAGGGCATTATTTCTTATGGATTATAGTGGTTATCCTACATTATTAGAAGGCTATTAGTGATGCTAATTGGATTAGTGACTTGGTTGATGTGAAGTCAAATACTAGATTTGTATTTCTCTTGATGGAGCAACTGTTCATGGAAATCAACTAAACAATCTTTAATTACTAGAAGTATTATAGAATCCGAAGTCATAGTTTTAGATACTATAGTAGCAGAAGCTAAGTGGATCAGAGAGTTTCCTCATGATTTGCCACTGATAAAGCGACCTATAGCGCCAGTATATATGCATTGTGATTGTATATCTACAATTGACAAATGCCCTAAGAGAATGTGGAGACTAAAATGATTACATTCATGAAAGTAAAACATAAGTTCATTCGGTAGAATATGAAGGATGATGTGATTGCACTTGAGTTTGTGAGATCAGTAAAAAAAATTGAGTGATCAACTCATTAAGGCTGCGTTTGGTTCGGGTATAAGTAAGAACTGCTAGTTTTAGGGATAGGTACAAGTTCAGGTATAAGCAGGAACTAGACCAATTTTGCGTTTGGATGAAAATTGGGTTGTTCCTAGGAATAAGGTAAATAGTGTTTGGATGGTTAGATTGGAACAAGAGGAATAAGAGTTATAATTTGAAATTAAAATTATATTATGTAATTAATAGTAATAAAAATATTACTTAAAAATAAATAAAAAATTAATTATTAATAATTAATTATAAATAATAAATTAATAATATGGATTATCTAATTAATAATAATAATTATTATTATTATTAATTGTTAATAAATAATTATTATTATTAATTATTCTTATTAATTAATTGTAAATAATAAATTAATAATAATATTGATTATCTAATTATTAATAATAATTAATATTAATATTTATTAATAAATAATAATAATTATTATTATTTAATTATAAATAATAAATTAATAATAATATCCATTATCTAATTATTAAGAATAAGAATTATTAATTAATTATTAATAAATAATAATTATTATTAATTATTAATTATTAATTATAAATAATAAATTAATAATAATATCGATTATCTAATTATTAAGAATAAAAATTATTAATAATTATTAATAAATAATAATTATTATTAATTATTAATAATTAATTATAAATAATAAATTAATAATAATATCGATTGTCATTAAGAATAATAATTATTAATAAAAAAATAATGAATATTATTAATTATTTATAATTAATTATAAATAATAAATTAATAATAATAATTATCTAATTATTAATATTTAATTATAAATAATAAATTATTTAAATTATTTAATTATTAAAGTAATAAATAATGATTTAAATATATTAATTAGATTAATTAATAATTTACTGCCATTAAAATTAAATTTAGATTTTAATTAATCTTGTTCTCATCAAGAAATAAGCTTGTTCCAGGAAACGGGTGGAACAGCAGTTCCAGCCTTATACCAGCTAGTTCCAGATTCCCGGGAACTATTGTTCCCAGGAACCAAACATTGCGTTTGGGAACAAAGGGGGGAACAAGGGCTTATTCCCCCCCTTATTCCCGAACCAAACACTACCTAAGGGATTATCTAGGACAGTGATCCTAGAATTGTCGAGGAGGATAGAGCTTAGCCCAATAGAAGTTACCAATGATAACAACCCAACCTTTTGGAAGTTCAATCGGTAGGAACAAGTCGGACAGGTAGTTGTGAGAAACACTAACTTTATATCCTTATCCCTATGGCGGCAGTGCTCATATCTACAAGTGGATAGGAAGGTCATTGGTTGAATGGCTTCGAGATCCACCATGCAGGGTGTGACCTTGTAGACACCCTTCTAGGACCTACTATGTGTGTGGAGTCATGAGGCCGCGACTATAGAAAAAAACACACAGGCAATGATATCAGCACATAGCCATAAAAGTGCTAACCTGCATTGAACCCAATAGGCTGTACCATGTGTGCAGTTTGTGAAAATCCAATTCACCAACCATGGTTCAAGGCATAATCCACCACTGTGCCCTCGGATGTACATAGACAACCACGAAATGAAGGCTTAGACCCGAAATGTACCTTCAACGAATGCATGGTACAAGAGATCCAGCATCTTTTAATAAGTTATTATATAATTTTGTTTTCTTTATATGAAGTTTTAAATCATGTGGGGGAATGCTAGAGTTTTTATTTATTTATAATGATTTAGAACTTCTTCCTTAGTTCATCCTGTTGTCGTCCGATGCCACTCAGCTTGGCTCTTCCTGTTGTCGCCCGATGCCGCTTGGCTTGGGTCTTCCTGTTGTCGCCCGATGCTGCTCAGCTCGACTCTTTGTGTTGTCGTCCAATGCCGCTCGACTCTGCTCTTTCTGTTGTCGTCCGATGCCACTTCGCTCTGCTCTTTCTGCTGGCACACAATTTGGTTCTTCTTCATTTAATCTTAGCTTTTATCTTGGGAATTGGTCCAACGGCTATCGCCTTATTTGCGTTACCTGGGTATAGATCCATTGGCTAACTCGAGAAAGATTTAAGTGCCTGTTGGACCTTTGCCTCCTTATTGGCTGCATCGTGCGGCAATGTCAATTGGCCACCTGTTGCAGCAACCAATCTTATATAGGGGAGAAGGTTAGAGGAGGAGAGAAGGAGACATATACTGTTGATCATCTTCTTCTTGACTTGTATAATTTTACTCCGAGCTTTTAACCTAAGTCTTCCCGTTACATTTACTATTCTATTTACATTGCTGGATCTCCAAGAGTTATTATGGTTCATATTGCGCTACCTTGAAGATGCACTGACGGGATAGCTTATGGTCGTTGTTCGCTAGAGGTGATTACCGGAGCCTCGCACGTGGAGAGACAATTTCGCTTCTATGATAATATCTAGCACACCTCGACCCATAAGCCTTATCTGAACTATTAATCCTTTTAGTTATTTTATGGTTAATTCTTGTACACGATTCTAAAGGTTGTTTACTGTTTTCAGTTTTTTTTTTTAGAGAAATTCAGTTTAAAATATTTTAAAAGAGATATTTTGTACTTATAGAATAGACTTTTACTTCCAACATGCATGTAATATGGATCAGTTATACAATTTAGAACACAAAAGATAGAAGAAATTGGTTTCTTTATATCGTACGAGGACAAATTATTTTTAGTTGAACGTCCAGAACTGAAGAAAAGCAAGCAATTAATAGCTGCTAAAAGCAGCATATCATGTAACCAGACATAATTTCAGCCATTACTACTACTAGAAAATAAGAGGATAGAAAATATTTATGATCGTCAAAGCAAAGTTCTGCAGGGGAATATTTGATGCAAGCTTTTTCTTTTTTGAGCAAAAACTAGAGGAAAAATGACCCCCAGCCAATTTTATTGCAAGCTATATATACACATTACAGCATACACAGTAAAAAGAGTAAATAGAAGACCAATACACATGTATTTGATGCAAGCTATTTTTACCGGCCTGAAGGTTGACAAAAGACTAGGTATTGAATACTAATAATATTACATCCTCAGATATCGCCTCAGATATTTCTTTCTTTTCTGCCCAGCTGTCTCTTTCTATTTTCCTGGAAAACTCAGATGATACTGAACGTGATCTTAGCAGCTCCCTGAGTTCTCTTCCTTTTGGCAAACAAATTAGCTTCTTACAGACAGCTTCTAGTTTCACAGTTGGATCACAAGGTTTCATGGCCCTCTTTTTGCAACCTTTCACTTTGTCATCTCTTTCACGACAACAGAGGAAGCCTCAAGCTCAATTAGTTGGTAAGCCTTGGTCGAGAAGGCTTAAGTCCATGCATCTCCTCAATTAAATGCAGGGTTTATGAAAACGTCTATATGGAGCTGCTTAGTTCAATCCGACTCCAACCAGGTTCCTTAACCAATCCTTCCTGGCTTATTAAACTTCTATAACTTGATGCCTCCTTCCATCTCCCTACGAAACTACACAAGTTAGCTGTCACTACATAATGTCCAGTGTCTCGAATCTCTGCTTTTAACAGTTGCTTTAATACAAGCTCCGCTAACTGACTGTTATCACGAGCTCTGCATGCGCTAAGCATAGGAGCCAACATCTTATTTTGTACATGAATTGGCAAGTGATGAATAAACCTTAAAGAATGCTCTATGTGACCTGCTTTGCTGAGGAGATCAACTATGCACATATAATGCTCCATAATTGGCTGAACACCATAATCCAATAGCATTCTATTGAAACAATTCAATCCTTCCTCCACCAATCCGGAATGGCTGCACGCTGATAAGACATGAGTGAAAACAATAGCATCTGGCTCGATGGATTTGTCTTTCTGCATCTCCTTAAAGAGAGAAAGAGCTTCTTTGCCCTTCCCATAAGTAGCATACCCGCCTATCATGGTGCTCCAAAGTGTCAAGTCTTTATTAGAGATGCCATTGAATATCTTTCTCGCTCTCTCTATGTCTCCGCACTTGCAATACACATGAATCAATCCAGTAACAACCTGTAAATCTGATTCAAATCTATTTGCTCTTACGTACTCCTCAACCGTTGCTCCTATACTTTGTGATGCAAAGTCAGCACAGGCAGAAAGAATTGCCAAAATGGTCACTTTGTTAGGTTTCGTGGTCGAGGTTAACAAACTCTGAGAAATGGCAACTGCTTTATCCGAATCACCAACTTGAACATACCCACTTATCATTGACGTCCATAAGAACACATTCTTCTCTCGCACCGCATCAAAAACTTTCTGAGACGATTTAAGATCGCCACACTTTGCGTACAAGTTAATTAATGAAGCAGCAACAACTCCTTCCTGATCAAAACCAGTTTCGATCACAAGGGCATGGACACTTCCGGCGATCAATAAATTTCTAGAATAGGTACCTGCCGAGATAAGACTGACGAATGCGATAGAGTCAAGCCCAGTATTAACACCACGCATCTGGTTGAAGAGATGGAATACCTTCGTAAAATCTCCTACATGCGCATAACCACCAGCCAACGCAGTCCACGTGACGATTGATTTCTCCTTCGCAGAGTCAAACAAGAAGCGGACATCACCAATGCGGCCAAGCTTAGCATACATACTTATTATCGAATTGCAAAACTGCAGATCGTTATCGAGCCCAACTTTCATGGCATAACAGTGAACCGAAAGGCCATGCCTTAGAGCCAAGATTGAGCCCATGCATCCGGAAACGAGGCCGACACAAGTACTGCCGCTGGGATTGACACCAACATCGCGCATCTCATTGAATAGGCTGAACGATTCATCGATCTGAGACTCCTTACAGTACGCCGAGATCATGCAATTCCACGAGATCAGGCTTCTGTGCGGCATTGCATCGAACAGTCGGCGGGCTTCTGAAATACAGGAGCACTTGGAGTACATGTCTAGAAGAGAGGTTTGCACGAAGGTGTTGCTGTGAAAACCCATCAAGATCGTCCGAGCGTGGAGCTTCTGACCGTCCCGGACGGAGCGCAGTTTGGCGCAGGCTTTGGCTACGAAGGGGAAGGTGAAGGCGTCGCCGCGGAGTCCGGAGTTCAAGAGGCAGGAGTAGACATGGAGGGTTTCGGAGAAGTGCCCGTCGCGCGTCGCGGACTGGAGCATTCGGTTCCAGGTTTCTAAAGAACGGATGGCGGGCGCGAGCTGCAGGCCAGGCGACATCCGCGAACATTTTCTTGCGAGGATTGAAGGAATTACGCAACACAACCGATAGTTCAGGCGGGCTAAGGCGGAATAACCCAGTAGAAAAAGTAACAGCAGAAGTAGCTTTTTTCTCCTTTTTCTTTTTTTTTTTTTTTTCTTAAACAGTATTCTAGGGCTTTGTTAGGTCCCGATATAAGTAATAACTAGTTATTTCAGAAATAAATATAAGATGAGATATAAGGTAGGTATATAATAATTTTATACTTGATTAAGTATTAGGTTTAGTCTAAATATAAGCAAAATAGTATTTTCTTGTGAGGATCGAAGGAATTACACAATACAATCGATAGTACAAGCGGGCTCAGGTGAAATAGCCTACTAGAAAAAGTAACAAAAGTAGTTTTCTTTTTTTTTTTTTTTCCCCTTGAACAGTATTCTAAGGATTCATTTGGTTTGGATATAAGTAAGAACTAGTTGTTTCAGAAATAAGTATAAGATGAGATATAAGGTGGGTATAGAATAATTTTGTGTTTGGTTGAATATTATGTTTATTCCAAGTATAAACAAAATAGTATTTTAGTTGAAGTGAATGGAAAAAAAGAAGGATAATGTGTGGTTATAAATAGAAAATAATGATATTGCCCTTTTTATTATATTTGAATTAAATTTTTAAAATTTTATATTTAAAATTTTAAATTTAAATTTAAATATATAACTCTTAAATTTCAAAAATACAAAATTAAAATTTGAATTTAAAAATATCAAATTCAAAAATTCAAAGTTTTAAATTTTTAATTTCAAATTTTTAATTTAAGATCAAATCTAAATTTAGAAATATAAAATTTTAAATTTTAAATTTAAAAAATTAAATATATCAATTTAAAATTTAAAATTTATAATTTTTAAATTATAAATTATAAATTTTAATTTTAAGATTACAAATTATAAATTTTTATTTATAATTTAAAATTTAAAATTATAAATTTAAATTTAAAAATTAAATAGGGATAGGAATAGCTATTGCCACCCTTATTCTAATGGGAGCGATGGGATTGCTAACCCCACTCCCTGGATAACCGTTAAGGGGTGCGATAGTAATTCCACCCCTTTAAATTTTTTGTTTGGGTATAAAGGGTGAGATACCGCAACCAAATAGGGGCTTAGTGAAATGATATTAGTTTTAGTGAAGAGTTATATTATTTCATACTCCATAAATAGTGAGTATGTTACTTGTTAGATTTGTATGGGTCAAATTATATTAATTAGTTCTTGTGTACTAAAGTTTAATTATATTTAATAAAGTTGGTTGTTTTAGTTTTAAACACTTTTATAGTTCCTTTAATTTATATTAGCCTACCAACAAGAATAGCTTTGAAAGAAACTATAGTTTCCAACACATTTTCTAAATCAAGTCGAAAAATACCATCTAAGCATACTGAAAGCTCAAAATAAGGAACGTATCGTTAACTATACCCAAGGTCCAACATTAAGTCACATAGTTCTTAAAGTTTTCCCCCACAATGAATCTCCAAGAGGGCAAAACCACCACGCACCCCAATGCTTCCAAGGCTCGATCCTTTGGAGGGGTAGCTTGAGGAGAAATAGGAGAGCTCACCTTTCTCCCTATAAATGGTAGGGAAGAGGGTGGGAGCGAGAAGGGAAGAGAAGCAAGACAGTAGGGGCGATGAAGAGAAAGAAAAAGTTAGGAATTTATTTAGGGATGTTTTTATAGAATGGGGAGTGTGGCAATTACAACTAATCATCTCAAGTTACTAAGTTTAGCTCACAATCCCACAAACCCTTAGGTATCATTTGGTTCGAGATAAGCAAAAAGTGGTTATTCCAGAGATAGATATAAATTGAGGTATAAGCGGGGATTAAATCAATTTTGCATTTTGGTGAAAATTGGATTATTTCTGGGAATAAAAAAATTAACGTTTGGTTAGATAAGATGGAATAATAATTAAAGTGGGTAGTTATAAATAAAAAATAATGATATTACGCTTCTCATTATATTTGAATTTGAAATTTGAAATTTTATATATATATTTTTTTTAAAATTTAAATTTTTTTACTTTTAAATTATAAAATTTTAAATTAAAATTTAAAATTTAAAATCTCAAATTTTAAATTCAAAATTTTAAATTTAAATTTCAAACTTTAAATTTAAGATCAAATTTAAATTTGAAAAATATAAAATATCAAATTTTAAATTTCAAAAATTTAAAATATAAAATTTTAAATTTAAAATTATAAACTTTAAAAATAAGAATAGGGGTGGAAACAATTCATAAAAATAATTTATTATAATAAATTTATAAATTTGATAATAATAATTTTTAATAATTTATAAATTTTTTATTATTAATAATTAATAATTTTTAAAATTCTACTTAAACTAAATTTAATAATAAATATTTATATTATTTAATATAATTTATTATAAAATTTATTATAATATTTAATATTTAAATATAAATAATATGTATTAATATAGTACAATTAATAATTTTATAATAAAAATAATATATTATAATATATGACATATTATATTTATATAATTTAGTTTTAATTTAATTTATAATTTTAATAAAGTTTGAAATTAAACATTGGAATAGCACTATTCTATCAAAATGGTGGAATAGTAAATCCCTTGCTATTTTGGGATAGCCGAGAATAGCAAGGTTTGACCGGAATAAAATATCCCGGCAAAAAATTATTTTGTTTGGTGGAATAGCGGGGATAACTTTTGTTATCCCCGCTTAATATACAACTAGTGAAGGCCCGCGCTTCGCGGCGGGAAATATTTGTAATTTCTAAATAATTTTTAATAATAATTAAAAGATAACAATTTAGAATTTTAAATTGGAACATTCAAAATTTTAAAGATTATATTCTATATAGAAGTCCGCTGAATTCTAATTTTTCCTATGTAATTCAAAAACGAAAATCATACGAACTGCAAAAGTATCTAAACGTTCGAAAACATCTAACTCTAATTTACGAAGCGCAAGTAAGGATGGTAGCGATGGTGTAAAGGGAAAGCTGTAATGGAAAAATAGTAATTCGACAGGGATGAGAATTCAAGATTCATAATTCGGTATTTAAGATACGTACTATTTGAATCAAGCTATACAATTGAAAACATCAGACCTTTATAAGAGAAACGCAAAGCATTATAAGTTATCAACATAAAAAAACAACATATAGGTAAGATAAAAGCATTTTTTTTAATAGGAGGTAAGCCTAACTATATGTTTTCTATGTTTATAAAAGAAAATATAGCATCTGGAAATTCGAAAGTTAACTAAGTATCTACACTACAAGAATATTATATATTGGTGGCGAATAATGTCGCCACCATATATATAAAAAGTTGCCACCTTTTCAAAAGGTGGCGACTTTTAAAATCGCCACAAGCTGCCACTGAAAGTGTTGCCGCTAAATGAAATTGTGGCGACGCATGAAAAATCGCCATCTTTTTGAAAATAGTATGGCGACATTTTGTCGCCACCAAATATGACTTTTAGTGGCCATTGTTAGTTGCCACCTTATTAAAGGTAGGGTGGCGATATTTTGTCGCCACCAAATATAACTTTTAGTGGCAACTATTAGTCGCCACCTTATTAAAGATAGCGTGGCGACATTTTGTCGCCATTAAATATGACTTTTTAGTGGCCCTTCTTAGTCCGCCACCTTTTATGGAGATAAGGTGGCAATACATTTTCGCCACCAAATATTTACCTTAAGTGGCAACCATCACAGTCGCCACCTTAGTTAAGAATAAAAAGGCAACTTTTTATCGCCACCAACTATGCAATTGGCCACGAATAATAAAAAAATAATAAACTAAATATAAAAATATACAGCTTATATTTTATAAACAGAATATATACAAAATAACAAACAAAATATTAAAATAAATAAAATTATTCTTTTAACAACAATTTAAAAGGCTAATTGCATTCTGATCCACAAGAGCTTAAAAACAAAATAATAGCAAAATCAATTTAAAGGCAATAGAGTAATAATATTCGATATACAGTTCAACATCATTCCTAACTCTCTCAACTTTGAAAATAGAAAATACTTAAAAACGATAAAAAAAATGCTTCAGCTCCTATTTCAACAGCAATTCATTTCCTGCAACAAACAAAAGAAAGAAAAGTAAATTATATAAATTAAACAATAAAAGAAAGAACAACAATTCTTTTCACACTGTCAAAATGCGAGTTTCAGTGAGCCCACATTTCGATCAGAGAGAGCCTGCCCTGGGTCGTATTACCGGAAAGGAAAGTGGTTCGGAACCCTCTTCATAAGCCAAAAGTCTTAAGACTACTACTATTATTAGTATAGTAATTATAGTATAGTAATAAGTAAGAAATACAAGCTCATTAAAAGGTACATGTCTATATCTTGAATCTGCCAAAAGTCTCGAGTTTAAATCGTACCAACGTATCAAAGTGATATCTTATTGAACGAATCCTATACTTATATATAGGATTCCATTAAGCATTTCCAATAGAGCCATTGCGGCTTTCTTGAAACGGTCTCTCTCCTCCTCTAAGATGTTGTTTCTAACAGCCACGGACTCCTTGCATTTCTCGATCTCTTCCATTATCTCGCAAGAGCTTTGTTCGATCTCACTATTTATCAAATGTTTTGGAATCAACATTGTTCACACAATCAAATAGATTATTTATTTGTAAAAGTAAATAAGGTTAGCATTACAAAGCTCACCTGGTCATCTTAAGCATGTTGTGAATAGCTCCTTGTACCTGTTGAGACACATCTACTCGCCAATAACAGGATTAATTTAAAAAGCTGATACTAAAATGAAGAACAGAGATCAATTAATCACTCAAAATATTCACAGCATATACCAATATGAGCATGTATACTTAACTGACTATATTGTACACTTAATGGGTACATTGCTACAGAAGAGGTTCATTCAAACAAGAGTTGAAGAGTAAATCGGAGTGCATAATTTTGTTTCCAAACTCTGCAATTAAGTTTTTTATAATTCATTAATATTCAGAGTCCATTATGAGAGTTCTACCATTATTACACGAATTATGCCCTAAAATTCACGTTACTGTACGTTTGTTGTAGAACTACTCAACAATCAAAGCTTGTAAGCATGTAATATGGTGGAAACACATCAACACTAGCATTGATCTCTCATAACCAAAACTAGAACTCTCGAGAAGCTTTGTTTTTCATGTCAAATCACAAATCGGAGGAGTGAACGCATCTAATTTCACATTTGTTATGAAATTAATAAGAAAAAACTACTAGAATTCAACATCAATTCCTCTTTCGCAGAATTCGAATCAATAGGGATTGGCTTAGATATGTAATTCTGTGTACATATATCAAGGGAATCCATCCGATATCAAATGATGCAATGGGAAAAACGAGATTGATCGCACGAAGTCATTATAAGATTACCATTCACCGAGCGGACTTCAGAAGATATCAAATGCCCAATCTTTGAACAAGATCCTAACCCTCCAGCTTGGGAGAAGGTCCTCTGTAAGAATGATTGCATGGTTCTCGACGGCCTCTGTAATTAATGA
This sequence comes from Ananas comosus, assembly GCF_001540865.1. NCBI lineage: Eukaryota > Viridiplantae > Streptophyta > Magnoliopsida > Poales > Bromeliaceae > Ananas > Ananas comosus. The sequence goes on along the minus strand of NC_033630.1, from coordinate 7,652,919 downwards.
ACAAAATCATAAACAAGTTCGATCATAAACTAAGGCGGCAAATCCTATTCCAAAAAAGTGATTACTCAACAACAAACAAGAACTTTGCAACTGAAATGAACATGATATAGCAACTTTTCGGTCATCGATCCAGCTACTTGACAATATGTTAGCTAGAAAATATTAAATTCATCAGTCGTAAAATCAAAATAAGAATCACTGGAATCATATCAGATTACAGAGTCCAAATTTAAATTATTTAACAAGATAAAAATCAGAACCAACGATTCACGTCCAAACAACAACGCATATTAATTGAAATGAGCGACATAAACAGTGCGTTTCTCCTCTCAAGTTTCCGAGCCATTTCAAGCAGGCCTTTTGTGATTACTCGAGCTCAACCATCTCATTTGCTCACAAACATCACATTTACAACATTTAATAGTCTGATAAACTCACATTTAACAAACAACTCTACATACAAGTCGCAAATCACTGGTACATTTCATCGAGCAACATGTATGCACCAAAAAAAAAAAAAAAAACCTCTTCACTAAACTAATTACCAATCAATATTAAAACCTAGATATTTATAAAAAAAAAATTAACCAGCTCCCAAATCTACAATAACCCCAAAATGGGTAATCTTATATTTGACCCCCACTTGAGAGAGAGAGAGAGAGAGAGAGAGAGAGAGAGAGAGAGATCGTGATCACGATCGCGATCGTGATCGAAGAAGAGCACGATCTAAGAATCAAGGGTTTCGTGGGAGGGATTGTACCGTAAAGGAGAGCTGAGAGGAGGGATTCGCCTCGGGAAGCGGCTAGGGTTTCAGAGGGGGCGGGAGCCACGAGGATCGCCTTCGAGTGCTCCATCGCGAGAGCTCAAAGGGAAAAGAGAGAGAGAGAGAGAGAGAGAGAGAGAGAGAGGAGATCGCGGGAATGGGGGCGATGGCCTTCGAGTGCTCCATCGCGAGAGCTCAAAGGGGAGAGAGACAGAGAGAGAGAGAGAGACGGAGACAGAGAGAAGAGGAGATCGCGGGAACGGGGGCGATGGGATGTCCTTTTATAGGGCAGTGTCTTCGAGGAGGGAAAGAGCTTTAGTTTTGATTTCAAATCCAACTGTACGTATTCGAAACCCCAATCCAAGCGATCACTCTCTCTATGTTGGGGTCGAAGCCTAATAAACATAAAAAACAGAGAATTACATATATAAGCGATCACAAATCGGAGCTTGGTTTTGATCGTACTCTTTTTTTTATTTTTTTTGGGTCTGGGCTTTAGTTGGGATCAAGCATTTTCTTTTGGGTTGAGTTTTAATTTGAATCAAAAAATTTTGAATTAAGTTTTAGTTTAAATAAAAAATTTTAAGAAAGTAATGCTAAATCTGTAATAAAAATTTGTTGTAATTTTATAAGTTCACTATCATTTAATTTTAATTTTTAATTTTAATAAGTTAATTTTTAAAATTTAAAATTAAAAATTAATTTAATTAATAATTTGTAATTAATTAATTAATTTATTTATTTAAGTTAAATTTAATTAATTTTAAAAAAATAAATGAAAATAATTAATAGGTAAACACTAATTAATAAAGCTCTTGAATTTAAAAATTTAACTAAATTAACTAAAATAAAATAATCAAAAAAAGTTCAGAGGTGTAAATCAAAATAAAATTAAAATTCATAGAGCAATTTCAAAATGATCTGAAGTTGAAGGTGTCTCTGTACATTTTCACCCTCAATTTTTAACAACTACAGTTTTTTACCTTCACTATACATTATTTTGATATAACGCTTTAAATATTCTATTTTTATTGTAATTTTATTAATAATATGCGTCAATTTTTTTTATCATCACTATTGCTAACCAAATAGTGGTAAAAATTAGTCATTTAGTGGCGAAAGTAGTATTGCCACTTAAAGTTAATTAATTGGTGGCAAAATTTTTTTATCGCCACTTAAAGTTAATTAATTGGTGGCAAAATTTTTTTATCACCACTATCAATAACAAAATAATGACGATAAAATAATCATTTAGTGGCGAAAGTAATATTGCCATTTTAAGTCAATTAATTAGTGGCAATATTTTTTATCGCCATCATAAATAATAATTTAGTGGCGATAAAATAATTATTTAGTGGCGAAAGTAGTATCGCCACTTTAAGTTAGTTAATCGATGGCCATTCTTTTTATTGCCACCGTATATAACCAAATAGTGGCGATAAAATAATTATTTAGTGGCAAAAGTAGCATTGCCACTTTGGTTAACTAATCGGTGGCAATTTTTTTTTATCGCCACAAAAAGTAACTATATAGTGGCGATAAAATTTATCGCCACATTATTTTTGCCACCAATAATATGTTTTCTTGTAGTGCTACCAAGTCCTAAAAAGAAGAGAGATAAGCTTCTTAGAGAAAGGAAACGCTTGCAACAAATAATACACAATGATTCTGTTGATTAATATTTGTAAATTAACACATTTGCTTATTGCATTTGAATTATTATTAAAATATGAAGGTTTAACCAGCATAGGTATATTACAACATAACTATCTAATTTTTTTTTAGCATAACGTTGTAAAGGAAAGTATAGTTTTTTATAAATAAAGCATCAAGCACAGACGAACATTTTTTAATAAGTGTTTTATGCAAATACTTTCACTGTACACACAGTGAAGAATATACATCTATCTTTCTTATCTAAGAAAATCTCAGTTGTAAATTGAATGCCCAAATTTGTTCCTTCCAACTAACACTTGCTGCCAGAATAGAGGTAACACAGGCACACCACAATAAATTTGCGAAGATACTAGAATTATTTAGTGTTGAAAAGCAACTATTCAGCTAACATACAGCTAAATCTAACTTATAATTAACCAATCCGAGTTTTCTAAATACAACAGGAGCACAGATTTTACTAATCACAAATATGTCAAATATGTTCAATAATATAGTGGACCACACCATATCGGGATGAAGCCTAACAAATCTAATAGGTAAGCTACGTCCTAAGGCCAAACTCCAATGTGTTGCAGCACACATGCCATATGCTTGAACAAATTTTATATATTCATACTTAGTAAAATCCATGCGTCGGGTGTATCTAGAAAACAGAATTAGAAAACTATAACTTAAAATTATCTATATAGCAACTAAACTGTTGCTTTTCAAGACTAAATAATTCTATTATCTTTAAAATATCCTCCTAACATAATCGTGAAATCTTTTTCTTTATAGCAAATAGTTATGGAAAGCAATAGAAAAAAAGAGAATTCGATAAATACAAAAGCTTCCTTGAAGGGCTGAGCAACTGAAAGGCATAATTTGTATTATGTGAAAATCATAAGTATTTGCATTAAACAACTATAAAAAATATTTGTGTGTATTTGGTGACTAATTTAGAAAAAGGTATGTTAATATTGATAATACTGTGGTTAATTACTTGGCTAAACTTAAGGCATACATGTAATTAAAAAATTTATATTCCCAAACATTAAAAGAATACTTTATTAAATATCACCAATTAAACAATTAAATGGTTAATAAAAATTACACCTGTATAATATACTTTTTGTTAAAAATTTAGTTGTGCATTATTAGAATAAATTAACAAATTAACATTTAACAAATATAATAATTAGGCAGTTAATACCTAAATGCAAGTAAAGGAAAAATAGAGCAATTTCACCTGTGCAGTTTTTTTAATAAAATCAATTATATATTTGCATAATACTTGCAAGAACGTAGGAAGGGATAATTTTTATAGAAAAATATGCAGGAAAAGATAATTCTCATAGAACACCACAGTAAGGAGAATAACTTGTATTGACTATCATCGACGCTTTCAAATGAAGAAAATACTTCAGGGTTAGCTGCATATTATAATATTGAAGCTTCAATAGGTTACGCATATATAAAATGGCCAAATTTGCAAGCTTCGATAGAACTATGATTCAGCATTAATCTTATGTAGAGGTTGGTATTTAAGAGTCCGATAGCAAGTCATAAAATAAGGAATTTTACCACGTGAATAGGAAGGTGGACAATTCATTTATCATTGTTTTTGAATTTCTACAGCAGCAGTGAAATCTACACATATAAAATATTTTAAAAACTACATGAAAATAAATCTACCTCAAATCAGTACTTTCTCTATTCCATGTAGAAACCATCACTACTCAAAAAAGCTTAACTATGTACAACAAATCAGGGAGAAAGGCTCGGATAATATTGCAAAAGAAAGCTCCATTTTGCAAGATCCATACATTAAGAGGAAATTTTATAGGGAACTAAACTATAAATATGTTTTTTCTACCTAAATTGATTGGAACTATTTAAACATGAAGTAACTACCCAATTAAATACCAGCTGAAATTAAGTAAGCATAAATTCTAATATTAAGTGAAATTTGAGGTTCTTTTTTGTAGCAGGATACTCGCAAATTAAGCAGGGAAAAAAAGAAGAAGAGAAGAACCAAAATAAAAACCAAACTTATTCTGTAAAGTGAATGCAATATTCAATTATTTGTGCAATAACTCATGCAATAACTTCCATTACATCTAGAAAGTATATAATATAATGTGGAAGGAAGTTTGCTTTAGTTAAGTTGAATCTAGAATAAGGAATACGACGAAACTCCTGACTTTAGAAATGTAAGGACTGAGATTTTTACAGTGCTACTAAACTCTCTGTTGATGATGTTTATGTGTGTAATCTAATTATATAAACACTCGTCAAGTTTCAGAAGAAAATGAGCAAGAACGGAGAAGTTACGTGATAAATACTAATCACTTAAGTGAATAGTAACTCCGGTTTTCCGGAGAAGTTAATAGGAGAAGATGGCTTCTGGCGCGTATTGGACTCCGTTCATAGCGATCCAATAGCTCGTTTCGACCGGTTCAGTTATTCTGGAACTAATGGCACTGACGGATTTTGAGTTTGACGCACAGATTTCGAGAAAATCAGAAAATACATGTTTTATATGTAATTGTGCGTCATATTTGGCCTATTAGAGAAAGAGCGGATTTCGTCGTGAATCCGCGACCGTTTGAGGTGAAACGAAATAGCAGCCTTGTTGTCTCCGAGGTGCTGATCGTACTGGTGCGATCTGTTCGCAAATCGGACAGACGGATCTACGGAGATTGCACGTTGATCGAGGAGAGGTCGGTGTTGGCAAAACGGTATTTTCGCAAAAGTCGCGACATTTTATGTACCGTTTCGCATGAAATCGCACGTGGAGGGGTATTCGCGCGTTTTACTCGTGCTGTGAGGGACTAGGATTAAATTGTTGAGTCTTGGAGGACTTTTCCGCAAAAATACACTTACATATATATGTTGATGTTAGGTGTTTGCTTGGAAACCCTAACCCTAGTTCCCCCTGCGCCCCCAGCCACCTTCACCCTGCTCCCCTGCCCTAGCCGCGTGCCTTCTGGTCGCCGCTGACCAAGTCCGGCCGGTCGGCCGCCGCCGCATCACTTTTTTTCTCCTCCATCTCTCTCTCTCTCTCTCTCTCTCTTCTCTCGGGTTGAGAGGAGGCCCGAGACTGTGTTGCCTCCAGGCTCTGCCCCAGCGTCGTCCTGACCCCATCGGAGCTTCCCCCGGCTGGTCGCTAGAGCTTGCCACCGTTACCTACGCCGCCGCTGCTGGTTCTGCAGCCTGCGGCCACCCCAGCCGAGCTCGGGATGAGGCTTGTGTGCGGCCTCCCACTTGCGTCGCCGTCGCCCCGAGCCAACCCTGAGGCACCTCCTCGACCTTCGGTAGTCGACCGCCGCCGCCCCGAGTCGCCCGGAGCACCACCGCGGCCGCACCAACCGCCTGCTGCCTTCCAGACCGAGCCCGGGCTGAGGCAGGTCTGCGACCTCTTCCCCGCGTCGCCACCACCTTGGGCCACCCCGTGGCACCCCCCTCTGACCTTGGGTTGTCGGTCTCTGCCTCCCCGAGCCGTCCTGAGCGCCGCCGCCGCGCTGCAGCCGCCTGGCGGGTTCCCTGGGCAAACTCAGTCCGAGCCGAGCTCGTAATTCCTTCCTTGCGTCGCCGCCGCTCGGGGCCGCACCCGAGGTACTCCTCCGGCCTCTGGGGACCTGCCGCCGTCGTCCCTGAGCGCCCCGGACGCCGCCGTGGCCGCAACTGCCCTCGGAACCCGAGCCGGATCTTGTGCGGGCTTGGTTCTCTCCTCCGCAGCCGCCACTTGAGGTGAGCACCGTATTCCTCACCTCTCCCGCACCCATCCCTGGCCCCCGCATGCGCCGCCGTGTCGCCGGAAGCCGGCCGGAGCAAGCTTGCTCCCGCCAAGCCCGAAATAGGGTTTTTAGGGAGTGGGTTGCCGTTTTGTGCTTTCTAGGGCTTCTCGATCTCTGCGGAAGGGGGCACGATGATCGTAGAAAATTTCTGATCATCGTGCTCACCTTAGTTTCTGTCGGGGAGACTCCGTTCCTCTGTTTCGGCGGTGTCGACCAGGTCGAGCCTTTTTGGCTGCTGTTTTGGGTTTGCGCACGCTTATCCGGAGATCCGAGGCTGTTTCGATGCCTCCGGAGGTGAGCACGGTGATCGTTGGTCAGTTCTGATCACAGTGCTCACCTTACTTTGGATCAGCAGATGTCGTATCGGCCTGTTTGGCGCGATTTTCCCCGACTGCGCGCAGTTTACTAAATTTCGCGTCGCTCGTGCGCTCCCCACAGTGGCCGGAATTGCTCCGAAAGGTGAGCACGGCCTCCGGCACGCCGAGACCTATCAGTAGGTGTCTCGGTTTGGCTGAATGACTCCTAGTTTGTGTAGACGGACCATAAAAGCGCCGAAAACACATAAAATAATGTGATTTCGGGTATTCGGAAGGGCTTTTATGCAACTTTGTTCGTCGTGGCTATTGTTGGCAGCATGAATGAGCTGTGGGTGACCTCTGGACTGATTGTCCAAGGCCCCAGACCTTTGCAAAGATCGGAAATGTATTTCCGGTGCGTTTGTCGGCAAAATGCACCGACGGAACGCGGTTTTGGTTCGGAATTATTCCGACGATGCTTCGTGAGCTATTGTGTAGTCGCCGAGCCTTGTTGGCTGGTCACTCACATCATTTCGAGAGTTCAGAAATGACGGGTGAGCGACGGTGGGTTCCGGTGTCGAAATAGACACTTCCGGGAACCCGGATCGGAACGATTATCCGACGATAATCGTTTTGGAGTGAGTTAAGGTCTCTGCTGCCAAGTCACACGTAAATTTGTATTTAGGGGCAGCGGGTGACTCGTGGTACGAGTCGGTGCCTTCCGGGATAGTCCGTGGGTCCCGGCAGAGTCTCGGTGCGATTACGGGATTTCCGGCGTATTACGACGATCGGTTTGGGAAACCGATTCTTGTGGGTTTATTTATGGGGTTATACTTTTAGGGTTTCTTAGTTGTGGGTTAGACGCTAACCCAGTGGACCCTCCTTAGGTCCGGTTGACGTTCTTTTGCAGTCAGGAGACAGACGCGACAGTTGTACAGGTGGTACTTCGATCCGACGTCGGTACAGTGGTGCACGTTCGTGATGGTTTCTTACCCTTGCCCTCTTACTACTATCTGTGTGCATATACATATTGAGCCTTGCACCCATATTATTTCCATATTTACTCTACTCGGTTGTTTCCATGTTTAGTATCTTGTGTAGGAGTAGAGTAGATTTCATCAGCATATGATATCTGTGACATGATTGGTCGAGTTCATATCCTATATCTGTGACATGATTGGTCGAGCTCATATCCTATACTTGTGACATGATTGGTCGAGTTTCATATCCTATACTTATGACCTATTCGGTCGAGTTGCTGCAGTTCTATCTTGACATACGTAGCCGACTAGTTACTGATGGCCTATACGGTCGGTGTGCCCTGAGGGGTTGGATTGTCGGCTAGTTGCCGATGGAAGATCTTTGAGCATACTATATTGATCGCCACTACAGGTACGCATTTCACGAACACCAGCGGTCTGATCCACCGCAAGAGGGTGTTCTTTTCCGGAAAAGTGGTTGGATTGCCAACCCGTGAGCCCAGGGCTTTATTGCGAGGGTATATGCTTCTGACCCAGGGGCTTCATTGCGAGGGTCAGGTACAGGTTGAGCAGTGTGGCATGGGCCTGAGGTCTTCGAACCAATAGGGCAGCGAGATTGGGTACTTTTGAGGTTATCGTCAGTTGACGCATATGTCTATAGTAGCAGTCGTGCATGCATATTTACAGTTCTTACTTTATAGTTGTCATGCTACTATAGTAGATATTCATGTATGCTTTCGGTTCCAGTTACAGTAGCGGTAGCCGTTGTTCAGTTTAGTTCTTACTTTCTGTCAGTTTATTGCTACTGTATTTAGTATATCTGCTCATTACCTTATACATCTCTTTCGTTTACTATTGTTCCTACTGTATTTCCACTGACCCGTGTTGTTGTATAGCTCTTCCTGATCCGGTGAGTATCCTCGCCTTTTTGCTTGCGGTACCCACTGGGAGGGGAGACATGTTTACATGTTCTCACCTCCCCCACCATTTTTCAGGTATCGCAGGCGATGTGTATTGGGACGAGACGCGAGATACGTACGTAGCGGTCGATAGATCTTCCGACCCAGGTTGTTCGGTTTAGTTTCTACCCTTACTATTCTGTTGATATAGCATAGATAGCTTGTATGGTTCAGTATTTATTTACATTTGAAAATGTGAATTTTCATGATTTTAATAAAAGAATTTCTGGATTTGGTAAACTAAAAGGTTTTCTACCCCTCGTGGTAGCGTTTCTAAAGAATAAAGGTTTCCGTGTAGGAAACAGTTTTTAAAAGGATTTTTTTTGGATTTCTGTTTAAACATTGAATGTAAAATTGTGATGTGAATGGTGAATGTATGAATGTATAGTTATCTTTATACTCATCTAGTTGTGGTTGTATCCTGGTTGTACTCTTGTACTTGTGCGATGCCGTGCAAATACAGGGGAGACTTTGTTCGTGTGAACAGTGGATCTCCTATATTTGTGGCGGATCTGGCATACTCTGGGGTCAGATATATATAAAAAAAAAAAAAAAAAATAGCCGCTTTTCCGCTATCTTTTAAACTGAAAGGGACTCCGGGGCGTGACAAGAAATTAGAACAAAAAGTATTATATATAGCAATGTAACAAAAACCGAGCAGCGAAAATAAATATAATATATTTTGCTTAGACTCCCCCGATCATCGAACATGATTAGATTGGCGCCAAAACCTAGCCACTTAGTACGACGATTGACTCCCAACTGACATGTATATCGAAAAAAATTTTAGCCCAAATAAGAGCAATTTTCCAAGGTGCTACACCAAACCTTCTCTTTACAACCCCTCAAAAAGCAAATGTGCCAAGTTATTATTAGTTCGTCACTATCATCTAAAGATTCAATCAAGGATCAGAGGTTTTAAAGAAAATGAACAGTATCAAATCTTGCTGTTGACAACGGGAAAACATGGCATAGCATTTAAATGGATATTAGCTCATTTGCAAAGCTTCCAGATAATGCAATAACCCAAAACTCGAAAATTTGTATTATAAAACGAATGCTTGAAAAAGAAGTGGAAAGTTCTATACTAAATCAGCACATGGAAGCCAAACCAAACAATATACATGAATGACTATAGAAATGTAGAATACTGGTTTTGCTTATCGAATGCAGTGTAGGAAATTCCATCTATGGATGACTAAACTACAAATACCACTTTCTGTTTGGTTAAGTTACAAATAGGCAACTTAGTGGAATTCCACTAACTCCATTCTTATCTCTTTCCCATCCATTTTATGTAAAGGAACTCAAGCAAATCTTCAGCTTGGTTTGCTTGAAGCACCTCAGAATGAAGAAAGGAAAGATATGCGACCTTTTTTAGGTACTTACACCCAAACGAATTGTGTAAAAAAAAAAATTTGTAAACCAGAAATGAGAATATACATGCTCAAAAGATTATTTGTGGAAGGAAGTTTGCTTTAGTCACATGCTAGAACTATGCAAGTAGAATATTAAGTAGTATAAAATGAAGGCTTGCAAGAAAAATGAAAGCTCTACATTAAATAAGTTTGCGAAAGTCACACCAAACAATATACATGAATGAGTATGGAAATGAACAAATCAGTCGTTCCATAAAGTACAAACTAAACATGCCCAATTAATGCAAAAAAAATAGAAAGATGGCTGTGGCTACGAAGCTGTATTTTATGTTTTCCTTTTTTGCAAGTAGGAATCTTACTAAATGGAGTGTTTAGAAAAGAAAAATCGGAAAACTGAAATTCAATTTCCAAGCCGGGTCTCTTCATTTTTTTTTTTCTGCATTTGGAGTCCCTTAATATCAGATTGTCACTAACAGATCATAAAAATGTTTGGGAAAAGGCACAACAATCAGATTAGTTATAACAAATAATGTATACAAAGTACTAATTAACATAGTCAGGAGTGATAGATAGAAGAGTGAGAAAATGAGACTCCAAGCTCAATTTGATATGCTAGAAACAAAATCAAGAATTAAAGAAGACCCAACTTAAAAAGCTACTTTTATTTTTTTGATAATTTTTTTAAGTAGAGAAAGATGTATCAGTTTATGAGAAAATCAAGAGCAAGGTCAAACCAACTTAAGCCAAAGGCTAATACATAAGGTCAACACACAGACAAAAAAAAAAGAACAAAAAAAACCAACATTCACCCCCCTTTTCAATCAATATTTACAAATTATTGCAAAATCTTAAGTATGTTTTCATTTTATTATCTTTCTGTCTTTCTTTTTTTTCCTCTTCCTTTCCTTTTCTTTTATTTTCCTCTCTCTCTCTCTCTATATACTGCTGCTGAAAGCAGAGTAGCAGCAGCAGTAGCAGCAGCAGCAGTAGCAGCAGCAAGCTACTGCTGCTGTTGTTGCTTGCAGAGCAGCTGCAGCAGCAAGCTGCTGGTGAAAGCAGAGCAGCAGCAGCAGCAGCAAGGTTCTGCTGCTACTGCGCACGCAGCTATTGCTGCTGATTGCAGAGCAGCTGCAGCAGGCAGCTGCTGCCGCTGACACGATCACAACCCCCCCTCCCCCCGGATCTCTCTCTCCCTCCCCCCCCCTCCGGCTCTCTCTCTCTCTCCCCCCCTTTTCCTCTCCCCCTCCTCCGGCCGAGGGGCGGGCGAGGTCGCGGGGCAATCAAAATAACAAATAAAACAATATTTCTCTTCTAATCAAAATAAGCAAACTATTTGATGAGTTTTTTATACAAACTGTTTGATAACTAGAATCACATGAACCCAAGAATAATCAAGATAATTTAATGAAGAACAAAGTAGATCACAGGAAAAACTTATTACTAAATAACATACAAAACTATAAAAACTAAGTACATATAAAGGATGATTACAAAGTAAGGAGAGATTCAAAATAATGTGAAAAGAAAATAAAGAAGCCCTGTACCTCCCAGATAAAATTTAGGGTATTTTGGCCATAGTTCTTATCAAAAAATTTTTCAAGCTGTTTTATCCCAGGTCGATTTTATAGACGAAGGAACACCATGCCTAATCTTGAGATGATCTCGATATGATTTCCAAAATCATTTTGCAATGATCTCAATATGATTACACCTAAAATCTGCAATAAGAAAGTTGGATTGGCAATGCTTGTCATAAATACATAGTATTTGGAGCAGCGGATTACTGAGAATGACTAATGCGCAACCAGAACCATAGCCGGAGACACATAGCTGCAGTCCCCCACAAATAAGTACATAACCAATAGCCACCATTGATAAGAACAATAGGAAGTGGTTGCCTATAGTAGGCCATCCAAACTTCTACTTGTTCTAAGGCAACATTAAAGGAGCCGATAGAACTGTGGTGCAGGTTAGAAACAATAAACAGCAACACAAATTGCCATAATTGCATTACATTATAAAAAAAAATTGCCAAAGTTCTCAAGTATGCAAAGAAGGCCCTAAAAAAATGGATGGACCAGTTAGATTCCGGCAAAAACTGGTATGCATAGAAAAATCACCAGTTGACCAAAGCAAAGATTGGCAAATCTAAAAATGTTTGGGTTAATCGATACAATTTAGAATTATGAATTCCGATTTCAGAATACTGCTAGACATTTTCGGAATTTCAGCTAAGCAATTCAGAGAAGGCATACAAAAGGAGTTTTTATTGATTTCACACACCAGAATTTAGCTAGATAAATTAGAATTCAGCTAGGTAATTAAGATTCAGCTAGGCATTCAGAATTCCATGAGGAATAAGATAAACCAGAATTCAGTTAGATAATTAGAATTCAGCTAGACAATCAAAATCCATGAGAAAAATAAATATACCTTGCTCACAGTCTCCTAGTCATAAAACATTATTAGTTTGGCGCCGAGGCCGGCTTGGCTAGTAGCATTACTGCATGAGAACCACATGGACACCGAAAGTATTCCAAGTACAAATAAGAACAACTGGCTGCCTATAGAGCAAGCCGTCCAAAGTACACCCATCCACCCATGACCACCCAAGAAAGTCGGGCCTTCCTTAATTACTGCAACCATTTGACATTCAAGAAGAAGGCTATATAGCATGGGAATTTAGAATTTAGCTAGGCAATTCGAATTACACGAAGAACATAGGAAAAACAAAAAACTTTGCTCAGACTCCCTAGGCATTAATTGCTAACTACATAAGAACCCACATGCACATCAATAGTATTCCGAATACAAATAAGAGCAACTAGTTGCCTAAAGAATAGGCCATCCAAAGTACACCCATCACCAACCAAGAAGGTCCGTATCTCTCTCGATCATCGCAACCATCTGACATTCAAGGGGAAGGTCATCATAGCATAAGAATAGGAAAGATAAATTTTGATTACATTCAAGAGCAAATGATCCCCCCGAAACTGAACAGCAAGGAAAGTGAAGGAAAGTGAAGAAACTGAATTTTGATTACATTCAAAAGCAAGGAAAGTGAAGAAACTGAACAGGAACAGCAAATGATCCCCCCAAATACTAAATTCAATATGCTGAATTAACATATTGCTAAGCTAAACTGAGCCAAATGCATGATGGCTGATGGAAATCCGAACTTTCCTGATGCATTCTGCATCACATGTAGTAACCAAGTTATATCGGAGAATGCCAACTAAATAAATCCAACAGCAGACATTCTATATTGCGCACCGACATTGCAATAGGCAACGAACTAAATTTCATCAATAACCTTCTAGAATACAGATTCACGATTCTTAATAAGAAGCCAAGTAAAAAGGATCTTACTGATTACATCAAGTAAAAAGGATTTTACAGATTACATCTATTTAGGCAAACATGTGCCGCAAATATTAAGTAAATTAGTTTTTCTGCATGGTGTGAGTGAGCTTGGCCTAATTGCAAATGAATCAATTTTTTTGTAGAATGTAGTTAGAGCTAGCAGCACTTTAACTTTTGGAGCGGAATATTTTGCAACCTAATAGAATATGCCTATAAAAAATTTCTGAAAGAAAAAGGCTTAGACAGTTCTTTATAATCCCCCCACCCCCCACCCCCCCCCCCCCGCCAATAAAAAAGTTTTTTCAAGTCTCCATGCTTCATTCCAAAAAAAAAAGCTATATTTCCAGGAAATTCCAAAAAAAGTAGGGGGGAAAAAGAAAAAGGAGTTTGCCGTCAGATCCTGTAAAAGGTACCCCAAAGAACAAAATTATTAAAGCTTAGGAATCAATTTTAAGAAAATGCATTGTAAATTTCCATTTCGCACAATTTTTCTGAAGCCTTGAGAAAAAAGTAAGCGCATATAAAATACATGCAAAGCCCAATATAAAAAAGGGGAGCGCAAAACAAATAACAAATCAATAACCAATAATTTGGTAGATAAGAGTAAATTAAAGGGAGGAAAAACTGGAAGGAAAAATAGATATAGTTTGCTCAGACTTATATGGCTATCGGATATTACCCAACAAACAGCGAAGGCCGCCAGATTTGCACTGCTTAGTGACCCACTCCTCGCATGGACAGCAAAAAGACCCTTGGAGTAAATAAGAGTAACTGATTTACTGCGAAGTGAGCCACCGCAAATACTTTCATCACCAGCCTAGAACAGCCAAGAGAACCGGAATAGCGCAATCCTTAATAACTGCAACGATTCAACATTGAAGGATTGATGCATCATAGCATAGGATGAAAAAGCCAAAGTGATTACAGTTTCAAAACAAAGCCGACTATTTCCAAGAGCAATTGGTTAATCGAATCTTAATAGAAATAAGATAAAACTATTCATAAATATATAGAGAAGACAATCAAGGAAAACCGAATAGTAAAAAGAAGCATATTTTGCTCAGGCTAATCCCCATCATCTAACATCATCAAATTGGCGCCGCACACTGCACACTTAGTACTGGAGATTTAGTTACAATTGGCATGTACACCAAAAGTATTTACAACCTACATAAGAGAGACTGGTTGCCTAGAGAAAAAGGCCATCCAAAGTCCGCCCTTTACCGGTGAAGAAATAGATTAGTTGGCACATTATGAAGCCAAGCGCACAAAGCATCTCCAGGACCAGTGTACATCGCGAATAATTCATATGTAAGGGGAAGCTCATCATAGCATAGGACAAAAAGGAGTAAAGAGAAACAAAGGAAAAGATAAGGGCTGGACTAAAAGCAAAAGGAGCAATAAAGACCACAGGAAAGACAAAATTCCTAAGTAAACTATTTAAAAATGTGAGTAAGTTGGAGCCGAAAATACATTGGGAACAAAGCAGAAGAGGATAAATGATCATGAAATTCATCTAGCGTAAAATCTATCAAAATGTCACTATTTAGAAGTGGGAAGAAAATCTTGAAAAAATCAGCAGACACAGGAGATAACCCAAAACTCGAAAATTTCATAAGCCAAAATTTATAGCACTAACCTTCAACTCTCTCTTGCAATCAATCACAAAGTCTATAACATCGAGAACAACAGCCCAAAGTCTAAAGGACATACAGGTACACATGTGCACGCACACACATAAAAAGAAACATGTTGTAATTCAGCAATAAAAACATAGGGAACAAAGAGAAACATGTTATATTTCTTTGTGTGTGTGTGAATGAGAGAGTCAGAGAGAGTGAGAGCAGTAATAAAAACATAGGTAACAATAAAAACACAGGGAATATACAAAAGAAAAAAAATGTATGGAGGCCCAGATTTTATTTATAACTAATTGTAAGATATAGTGTGAGGCAGGAACACTGAACACCAGAAGGTGGCAGCCTAGCAAGTAGACTATCGAAAGCTATTTTTTGCATTTTTTCCCATCAACACTGCTGCAGAATCAACCTTAACATATAGGTCGAGGAAGGGACAACGGAAACCAAGGGTTGGTTGCAGAGAAATTAGTCCACACAAAACTCCTTTTTCCCATTTTTTTCCATCCTTACCACCTCAAAAGCCAGCATGAGCAAAATCTTAAAGTAAGTCCAGGCCATCCAAGAGTTTGTTGCCTAGCAACAAAACTATCGAAACCTCATTTATCTTTTTTTTAATATCATCACAGCCCCAAAGAACAGAAGCAAGGAAAAATGGATAAAACAACAGCAAGGAAAATGTTAGAAGAGGTCTGTCCCAAATTTTGATGCTTCAATTAGAAAAGTCCTACTTTTTCGAAATTTGTCCCCCTCAATTCTCTTAATCCACATATGCAATTAGTGAAATTATGACTTAGTTCGATTCGGTTTTGTTGTGCTTCTTGTAATCAAACAGAAATAATTTGCTAATGCTAAAAATTCAAAAGATAGTCAAATCAAAACAATTTGACTTGGTTCGGTCAATTTTATTCAATTTGGGTGTTTATTAAACCTCGTCTTGGCTTATCCAAAACAATTATTATCCAAAACATAACCTGTCACGCCCCGAGCCCGATCCTTTTGGCCGGTTCGAGAGTGTGAAACAGACGCCGAACGGACAGAGCCTCTTCCGTCTGCCCAAGGCTCAACAACAGGTACAGATAAAGTATAGAAATTGCATAAGCGGAAGCATACACAATGGCTTGCACGAGGGCAAGCAATAGCCAAGAGTGAAAGTAAACAGCTACACCTATAGAATCTATTACAACTTTGCATCATTTCTTTTTACATCTTATTTCACCCAAAATATAACTCTTGACATTTAAAGTAAATATCCCTTACATCATTCATTAAAGTAAGTTCGTCATCGAGGTACAAAAGATGATATGATAAAGGGTATGCAACTAAGGTAAATGAACAACTCGGGCGGTCTCTATCTAGGGCGCGACGCCCTTACCGCGATCGTCCGCCGGCTCGCTGGGTCCCGGCTCTGTGGAAATAGGGGTGTGAGAACTACAACGAAGTTCCCAGTAGGTTCGGCAACCAACCACGCCGACTATCCCACTAGGTCTAATCAGGCATAATAGAATAAAGGAAAGTAAGTAACCATCTAACAAATGCAGCTAATATGCCTGAACAATATAAAATGCGATGCTCAATATAATGCTCATGATGCATGCAAGATCATAGTTGCTTTACCCAATCTCTTGGCTAACCCGTAGGTTTCGCCCTCAACAAACTCACCAACTCAAAATCCCAATATTCGGGGAGATACTCGCTACAACCCGATGGGACCGCCCTCTGGGGAGATACTCGCTACAACCCAGTGATGTCGACTCCGGAGCACATCGCCCGAGGGGGAGCTACCACAACCTCGAGCAAGGACTAAAGTGAGTACGATCAAATCCTACATTTGAGGATTCCAAATTCCATCCATTCCTTAACTTTAAGGAAGATCATGCTCAATGACTCTTAACTCTAAGGTTAAAAATGTCGTATATCACAACCATTCTTTTCTTTTCAATCTTTGCTATCACTAGTGTCATATGCGCTGTCAAGTTCTTGTCCTCATGTCACACTTGTTTACTAAGTACTATATTCTTGTTCTCATGCCAAATGTTACACTTGTTTACTAAATGTTCTAGACTCGTCAATGCCACTTGCTAAATCTATGTCATAGTGTCACTTTCGTTTACTAACCCTTCTAGATTCTTGTCACAATCATGCATACATAGGATTTATAATTCTCACATTCTTTCAAACATTCAACATGCAATTGAATATACATTATGCAAATAAAAGCTCACAATTTAACCCTATTATGCAAAATGCTCAAATATACTCATATGCTCAAAATATGACACTTAGACATAAAGAGATTTCCGATGTCCTTGGAATGCACCACCCACCTCGAGGGGTAGTAGAAGCAAGGTGTGAAGTCTCGTGCGCCACACGGACGTCGAACTCGTGGCCTACAACCAAAATAGTGCCAATTAGGCCCTATGTACATGAACTATTTTCCCAACATTTTCGAATGCTTAAACGGAGTTGTCCAACGCGTTTAGGACACCCCCAATTAGGTTTCTACGGGTTCAATTTGTCCCCGAAAAATCCTAGGGCAAAAGCCCCAATTTTCAAACCCTAACAATGTCATTTTGGCACATCCCCTAGATTGATCTCTTTGCTAGGCAAAAGATAGCTTAGAATCAACCTAGAAGCTTTCTAATACCCTACTTAACCCATTTGAGCTAACCCTAGGGCATCTACTTTGAGCCCTAGTGATCCACCATGAGAGGGCTTCATGGAAACCACGGATTTCATGGTTTCATGGGTCCCCAAGGTTTCTAAATCTAGAAACAAGCTCAAAACCCTAAAACTTTGGGTTAAAATCCAAACCCTAGACTCAAATAAGTGATTAAACTCACCTTTGTCCAAGCCCTAGCAAGCTCCTTCTTGTTGGAGAGCTTCTTGACCCTCCAAAGCTCCAAAATCTCCTTCTCCTAGCTCCTCTCCACCTTCTCCTTGGCTCTAGGGTTTGGTTCTAGAGAGAGAAAGAGAGAAATGAGAGGAATGAGAGAGGGGGAGATGAGTGGCTGTGGGAGGGAGAAAGAGAGGGGTTGGGGTGTTAACATGTTGCTATAATTGCAACTAAACCCTCTATTTCTTCTTATTTGCAACAAGTCTCACTGGGCTGTGTGGAGCCTCTTGTACCGGTACACGGGGTCTTGTACCGGTACAAGGCCAATTAGCAGGCCAAACCCGAGGGCTCGGTTCTCGGTTTCGTCGGGCTTGTACCGGTACAAGGTCCCTTGTACCGGTGCAGCGTCTGAAGCCCAGCCAAACACGAGAGCTCGGTTTCTCGGTTTCGTCGGGCTTGTACCGGTACAAGGTGACCTTGTACCGGTACAGCAACCAGAGCACTGTTCCGTGATGGTTGTACCGGTACAGCCATCACCTTGTACCGGTACAACAGCTCCAGAATGCTGTCTTTCGCTTTTTTTCGGCTCTATTTCGCGCCGGTCGGTGCAAAAAGCATTCTAAGTCTTTCCAAACTCATTTTTCCCCCTTCCAACTCGTTGGAATGCAAGAGGAACTGGTTCATCGCTTTCCTTCGACGCTTTAACCAATTTGGTCAAAGTTCGAATATCGTTTTCGGATTTTGATACGTTACATTCTCCACCCCTTATAATTAGTTTCGTCCGCGAAACTAACTTAATTTAACTTAAATCTCATACCTCAGTTCAACTCATCGAAGAGATGAGGGTAATGTTCCCTCATCGCGCTCTCGAGCTCCCAAGTAGCTTCCCGGTTGTCGTGATTACACCAACGAATTTTAACATACGAAATCTCGCGATTTCGTAGTTTTCTTACTACTCGGTCGATGATGTATGCCGGGAACTCCTCATAGGTCATGTCCTCTTGAATCTCGGACGGTTCAAACGAGAGAACATGATCGGGGTCATGAACATACTTGCGGAGGTTCGATACATGGAACACGTCGTGTACTCCCGCAAGCCTCGGTGGTAATGCTATCTTGTATGCCACCGCGCCGACCCGCTCCAACACCTCAAACGGTCCAAGGTATCGGGGACTTAGCTTCCCACGAATTCCAAACCGCTTAATCCCTCGCATCGGCGAAATCTTTAAAAACACGTGGTCTCCAACGGCAAATTCTATATCTTTCCTCCGTTTGTCGGCATAGCTGTAATACACTGGATCTTAGCAAATCGCAAGATTCGAGTGTTTGATCTGTGTTTGGAGCTTTCCCACAGTTTTGGAGGGTCGTTGATAGTGTTCCGACCCCTGGCACGCACCCCGAGGATGTTGGTTTGAAGCTTGGTACCAAAATCCAAAAATTGGATTCATTGGACAGCTCTCGGGTAGCCCGCAGCAGGGCTTGTACCGGAACAAGACTGGCCTTGTACCGGTACAAGGGTTGATGGTTGTACCGGTACAGCCATCGGGCTTGTACCGGTACAGAGCCGCAGACCGCGCGACCCGAGCCTCGGGTTTGCGATTTCGTCGGCCTTGNTATATATATATATATATATATATATATATATATATATATATATATATATATATATATATATAGAAGGCAACCAAGGAAAGGCGAATAGTGAAAATCAGAATATTTTGCTCAGACAACTCCCCATCATCCAACATCATCAAATCGCCACCGCTCCCAGGCTACATAAGAGGGGCTGGTTGCCTAGCGAAAAAGGCCATCCAAAGTCCACCCGTTGTAAAAAAATAGAGCGCGAAAGAAAAACTCCATTACACTTCACAAATGTTGAGATGACTTCAGCAAATTAAAGATACTACAAACTCCATGCAGCTCGACAGGGGGATACATAAAAGCAAACAGTCACCCAAAGCATGCGGCATATTCTAAGTCCAAAAAAAAAAACAAACCTAAACTCCAAAGGCAAGCCTATAGTACATAGGATATTTTTTGGTTACAAAAAAGAGCTAAAGGGAAGCCAAGCTTATAGTACATAGAACATCTTACAGAAAAGCCAAAAAGAGGCATTTTTACAAAAAAGCGAAAAAGAGCTGAGGAAAAGCCAAGCTTATAGTACAGAGCACATTTAACGAAAAGGGGACATGCAAAATATTATAAGTTATGGGCATCAACCCAAGAGCACAAAAAAGAGTTGAAGCCCCCCGACAGAAGCACGCAGAAGCTTACAGCACAGTACGGAGGCCAAGGTAGAAGCACAGGGCTAAGAACCCGAGCTTGATTCAGAGGGATCGGTCGCCATCGCAGTACAGGTTGCATGGAGGCGCTCGATGGTCGTACGCTGATCAGCAACCGCGCGGGCCAATTTCAAGTTCTCATCTATATACCGAACTTTTTCGGCAATAGACGAAGCGTAACAATCCCTGAGGACGCTGTGCTCACGCTTCAATTTATTTAGCTGGTCAAGGAGGTTGTTAGACTGAACCATAACATTATCATACATGCTTTTATACATTATACAGTCATCATAATTAATATCTTTTATATGAAGGTCCAGCTCCGATTTCATTCGATGAATAGCTACACATGCGGAATCATCCTTCGCAAGAAGAAAATAAGGGGATGCAGCACCCCAGCAACGGGCAATTTCGACAATTGCCCCGTTGCGAGCGATAGGCAGGTCTATATACGCAACATACCAGCCTTCACCACCGACCGTGGCAACACAATCAGGGACCCGGAAACCCAATTTCTGGCATATTTCGTCAAGTAACCTACTAAAAGACAACTGAACGATCGACATTCTGGAAAACTGCAGTTCAAAGAAAAAATTGAGTAATACAGAAAAACTATGCAGAAGTGCGAAGAGAACCTAGGAAAAGCAGCAGGCAGAGGGGCCCCACGGAACACCAGAACATCCATACGGGGGGAAGCGTTAACAAATTAGAGGGCGACGTATACCATAATTATAGAAAATAGGCGGGCCCTTTTGTTTTTCGGCAACCTTTCTAAACTTTTTTTTTCAAAACTACAGGGGCCTAGTAAGCACCGTAGCGGCATCTAATGAAAAATGCATACATTTATCGTGTTTTTTAAAGAGCAGGCTGGGTTACCACTCACCAAAAAGGGTCGAGAGGACAAATAGTAGGTAAGGGGCCTAGGCACCGAGAAGAACAGAGCAGCGCACAACCTAGGCAAAAGGCAAAGCAACGACATTAGGCACCCCGAGTTTTGTATATACAATTTCATAAATTAGACTCCACAAACCTCAGACCAGAACAGGGTACAGCAGCAGCCAACCAAGGAAGCAAAAGACAAAGCACCGACCTTAGGAACCCCAAACCCCAATAATTTTTTTGTGCAAACCCAACTGTCCAAGCCTTGGTCCCAACAGAGGGCCAGAAGCACAGGGGATTGGTAGAATCAAAAGGCTAAAGCTCATAAACAAAGCCAACCAACCCGCGGCATCTCTGCACATAGGCACCTGGATATTTATAGGCCGTTGCTGCAAGTGGAGAGGGAGAGGGGATGGGGCTGGCTCGAAACGGGGCAGGCTGCCCTGGGGAACCAGGCGTACTACCGCGTACTGAGAGAAAGAGAGGAAGGGGGCGAAGGGCAGACAGGGCAAGCGTTGTAGAGTAGAGTGCGATGATCACATACCAGATAAAACTTATGGCCACCAAGCAGGCCACATGTGGCGCCGGCGAGGAGAAGGATGACGATGGCCATGGGTATGCTCAGGTAGGCGAGTACGGTGCACGCGCGGAGGCGTACCGCGATGACCACCGCAGAGAGAGGCGTTGGAACACGGTGTACACCGGGGAAGCTAGGGCTCCTGCAACACCGTGGGCCCGCGAGTACGGGTAGGGAGCAACGCCCCACATCCCGCGGCGTCAGGAGACAGGGTCTGGGTGGTGCGGGGAGGGCGACACGCACCCCTCCGAGCACCCACGCAACGCGGGGCGAGCGCGGAGCACCCACACAACGCGGGGCAAGCGGGGGGCGCCGAGGAAGCGCCACGTAGGCCACAGTAACACTGAGCCTTTAATATATGTATTGATACTCAACTACTTAGATTATGAAGCCTACACTTTGTACTGTTCCGAAACATGTGTTCTGGAACCAACTCACAAGTTCCTAAGAAACAGAACACGTCCCTCAACTTTCGTGCTCAAGCTCCAAAACTTTAATGTTATGTTTCAGAATTCGACACTCTAGCCAAAACTCTTCAAGGGTTTTGAAGTTTGGGATATTACAAATTTAATCCTTTTTAACTTTTATCTTTGAAAAAGGAGAACGCTTGTACTAGAAGTGAGCTCCTTGTTTGTGGACTTGCTTCCAGTGTTAAGGTTTTTTAAAAATGTTTCGGTAATTGCTTCCACTTTATGGCAAATTGCTTCCAAGTTTCTCAAAAATAAATGCCAAAAAAAAGAACTCCTTGATGCCGAAACTTAACTTTATCTTTTCTCACATTTATAAACTTATATTTCTTTAATTAATTTTTTTAAACAAAACGTAGGTTTCCATGTTGCTGTATTTGGTTGGAGGGTGACTCGCTTGTCCTCATCATCATTTTAAAAGGAGACGACCAGCGTATCTGAAGGATTAGAAACTTCATCAAGTACTACAAACAACTCATTTCGACTTCTACAGAAGTTAAAATCCTGCACATCAATAGAGAGGTGAAGAAAGTAGATTCGCTTGCAAATAATGCTAGGTAGCAATCCTGTAATTGTTTGTTGGTTTTTACTAATCTAACTTCTTTAATTCGTATTGTAAAAGAAGATTATTGGGCAACTGTGATAATTATGGTGTCTAAGTAATAAATTACTGTTTTTATTTTTTTAGAAAAAGCGGCATTCATTGGCTAGCAAGCATTGTTATTCGACCTGCATGATTCCAAAAACCAATGTAGAAAAAAAAAACAAAAAAACAAAAAAAAAAATCCTGGAACATCGCATCTCTTCTCACAGCCATACTCCTTCCATGTTTCCATGTTTCTCAAAAAAGGCCAGGCACAAATAAATAAATAAATAAATAAAATAACAGAATCTTTAAAAACTTCAATGCAAATAGAAGTACGTCCTGGTTTTATTACTGTTGGAAATAATAGGCAGCGGAAACTTACAAACCGGATAGCTAACGTATCGGGGAGCCCGAATCGGATCGGATTACTTATTTTACAAGCCTTCTTGAATCGTCCTTGTCTCGATACTTCTGGATCTCCCACGTTTCTCGTCTTCTCCTTCGCGTACGCCTTACGTCACGGATCGGATACGGATCTATACGACGGATGCCAATCGAAGAGGGCTACCAGAGTCCTCTTCTATGTCCACACTCTAAAACCCCGGGAACGTAGGTGAAAATCCTAGAGAGGAAGAAGAGAGAGAATAATGGAATATTGAATTAATTCGAACATCAATCGTCTCAGATGCGAGAAACAAGGGGACGTATATATAGAATAACGGAACCCCTAAATATCCTAAATCTCACAAAGAGATTAAGATAAGAACTAGGATATGATAGATATCCTCTAGTAGATATGTTTCTTAACTGATAAGAAACATATAATTTATTATTATCATAAACCTATTAGGATAAATCACAATCCACATCTTAAGTGGATCGGGTTAAATCAAGACCCACCAATGTGGACACACCACATGGCTACAATCTCCCACTTGGCCACATTGGCCAATTCTCTCTCACTCATTCATCTCTTCATACGGGTAATGAAGCGTGCGACTGACGAAAAGAACAATGCAGGGTGCTATATTAAGTCACCACCCAACTAATATAGTACATCACTAACTAATTTGTCTATGCCTTAGACGTTCCAACACACACTCAGATCAAGCATCCAGTCCCTCTCTGTAATGACGGCTCGACCACACCGTTATTCTGTACTCATGATTATCTCAAGTAACACAACGAGATAACCGCTCGGCGCACTGAGTCATGAAGATTTCGCGTGGTGTGTTTCGAAACATCTCTACAGCGCCTGACTTAATCATATTGAGTCCAAGCACTTTCACTAGACGATGCTCGCGCAGATCGTATTTTCTCATGCGACCCTGGATACATGCCTAAGTTAAGTTACTTTGACCGTCCATTTCATAGATTATTCTAAGTCGATGCGCACAAAAAGGTGTTAGTGCTCAACAAGTGACATAGAGGGAAGAACTTATGTCACTCTACTAACTGGTCGCAGAACATACAGATATGATTATGCTATGGCCGGAGCTCCCATCTCAAAGGGTCAATGTCCACAGCTCTAAGAAACCATACGAACCTTAGGTCTAGGTACCAACTAAGATAATCTAACAACCACAACTCAGAGTCATCTCTCACTAACCTTGTAAGCACTAGTCCGGTACTATACAGGACTTCGATATGAAATTTCACACGAGAAATTTCATATCCAACACTTGGTCTCATCTTAAACTATTAAGGCGACTTTAAATTATATCGACCTTCATTCATCAACAATATATGAACAAAGTAACATATTACAACTATCAAGTTTAAATATGATTATCTAGGTCTCATCCGCTTCACCACATTAGATGTCAGGGCGATCACCGTGGTGAGTGGCGACGTGAGGTCCTGTGACTTAACGATATGTGCCTATCAATTACGCAATCACATAAAAGGAAACTAATTTCATTAATAAAGCGGTAAGATACAAAATATGTCCATATCAAACCTCACGAAGACCAAACTCCTAACATGGCTGGAACATACAGCTAGGCTATTGGCTTGGTCAAGGCGATCAGCCACCGATCCTAGTGGTGGAGATAGTCTGAGATGCCGTCGCTTAGCCAACATCTCTCGAATGTAGTGAAATAGGATATACAATATGCTTGGTCTGCATGATATTTGATTCTTTCACATACTCCGGCCAGCCATGCTGTCAGAGAACCATCTCAAACAAGGGTTTCATTCGACTCGAATCACAAAGTCGAAGACGCTGAGAAATCTCCTCAGCCAAACAGCCTCCTGAATGGCCGCTGAACAAGCAACGTACTCCACTTCCATGGTAGATAAGGCAACGCAGCCTTGCTTCTTACTATACTAGGAAATTGCGCCGCCTCCAAACACATAGCCTGAGGTGGACCTGCGCTCATCTCTATCACCGCCCCAATCAGCATCACTATATCCTTTCAATCTCAAGTCCCTACCTTGAAAACAGAGAACAAGATCACTGGTTCCTTTTAAATATCGAAGGATTCTCTTGACCGCTTGCCAATGAATAGGTCCAAGGTTGCTCTGGTAACGACTTACCAAGCTAACAGCAAAGCAAATGTCAGGTCGAGTACACATCATAGCGTACATCAAACTGCCAATTGCACTCGCATAAGGAACCCTACTCATTTGCTCCTTTTCTTTATCCGTTTTAGGGCACTGATCAAGACTCAGAGTGTGATTCTTTTCCACTGGAGTGTCAACGGGCTTACAATGATGCATCCTAAAACGCTCTAGAATCTTTTTAATATAAGTTTCTTGAGACAAACCAAGAAACTTTCTAGAGCGATCACGGATGACCTTCACTCCAAGCACATAGCTCGCCTCACCCATGTCTTTCATTTCAAAATTGAGAGACAACCACTCCTTAGTGGTATTGATTAACTCCATGTCATTTCCAGCCAATAGTATATCGTTGACGTATAGAGAAAGAAACAAAATCCCATTCTCTGTCTTCTTGACATATACACAGTGGTCCTCCTCTATCATGGACATACCGATAGAGATGATGGCTTCATGAAACCTGAAATACCACTGTCTCAACGACTGCTTGAGACCGTAAATGGATCTTTTAAGACAACAAACTTTGTCTTCTTGACCTTTGAGTACAAAACCCTCAGGTTGATCCATATAGATCTCCTCCGCCAATTCTCCATTGAGAAAAGCTGTCTTGACATCCATTTGGAACAATTCCAAATCTAGGTGTGCCACTAAGGCTAGAATCAAGCGAATAGAGGCAAATCGAACAACGGGAGCAAACGTCTCGTTGTAATCTACCCCTTGCCTCTGAGTGTAGCCCTTAGCCACGAGCCGAGCCTTATATTTATCGATTGATCCATCCGCCTTGCGCTTAATTTTTAAAACCCATTTATTTCCAATAGACTTGCGCCCAGGCAGAAGGTCAACCAATTCCCATACTTGGTTCTTGCTCATGGAGTCCATCTCATCTTTCATAGCAGCCATCCACTCACTACAAGCTGACGTCTGTAATACTTCTTTATAAGAAGCAGGCTCATCATCATCGAGCAGAGTGCACATGAAAATATCCCCTTCGATCTCAAAATGTCGACGAGGAATATGTCCACGTTCACTTCTGCGTAATGGAGGGTCTAATCTGCCGACTTCCAAGGGTATGCTCTCACTCAAAGAAGCACTCCCACTAGCCGGAGGATCGCTACCACTTCCTTCAGCGACTTCGGGAAGTGATCGATCACCCTCAACCGCAGATGGGGTAGCGTCGTCCTGTAACTCATACAATCTGACGTCTCTTCGCATTTCACCAATGCTTGGAAAATCCCCTTCTAGGAATTCCACATCACGAGACTCAATCTCAGTCATACCACCATCTGGGTGTTCACCATACATCACATAGCCCTTCGAATTTTCAGGGTATCTGATGAACACATGCTTGCTCGCTCTAGGGCCGAGTTTTCCGAATCTATGTGAGAGGCTGTGAACATATCTAGCTGAACCCCAAGAGCGTAAGTAGTGTAAACTTGGTTTTCTACTGCTCCACAACTCATATGGGGTAGATGCACTGATTTGCTAGGGACTCGATTAAGGATGTAGGCTGCAGTCAAAAGAGCATCTCCCCAAAAATTTATGGGAAGTTGCGCTTGCGCCATCATCGACCTAACCATGTCTAATAGAGTACGATTCCTTCGCTCTGCAACACCATTTTGTTGCGGAGTACCAGGAATAGTGAGCTGTCTATTAATGCCCTTTTGCTCACAGTAAGTCTTGAACTGATCAGACAAGAACTCACGACCTCGGTGAGTGCGAAGCACCTTTACACTTCTTTCTATTTGATTCTCAGCCTCCGCAACGAAGCGCTTGAAGCAATCTAAAGCTTCAGATCGGCGAGAAAGCAAATACACATATCCATAACGGGAATAATCATCAATGAATGTGAGAAAATAGCAAGCACCATGCCGGGCCCTCACATTCATTAGCCCACAAATGTCTGAGTGGATTAGCTCTAAAGAATGAGAGGCACGAGTAGCCTTACTGAAAGGCTTTCTACATGCCTTCCCAGCCAGACAAGGCTCGCACACAGATAGGTCAACTTTGGCGAGAGACCCCAAAAAAAGCCTTCTCGAGCCAATCTATTCATTCTTTCTTGACCTATATGGCCTAATCTGGCATGCCATTTAACGGATTCATCACAGAGAATAGATGAAAAAGAAGGAGAAGCAAATGCAAATAAATCATCCTACAAATCTAATTTAAAGAAACAATCAACTAATGTACCATATCCAAATAAAGTACCATGAAAGAAAATATCAAGGCGATCTCTGTCAAAAATGGCTCTACAAAGCTTTCCAACTCCACCACAGGGAGCTTGATTTTGTTTCTTCTCTCCATTGTTGTGATGCTTTTTGTGCTTGGGTGCAATCCCACTGCGCTTCTCCGAGCGTGCAACAAGAGCGACAGAACGGTTCACTTCTAAGCGCTCTGCCTCGAGCTCGAGATGGCGCGAGATGTCATTAAACGTTTTAATGTTCTCACCGTGCGTCATCAGGAGCTTCATCTGGGACCATTCAGTATCAAGCAGTGAACGAATCACTGCTAGAACTTGTTGCTCATCAGTGAGCTCGTTTCCAGCAGTCTTAAGGTCCCGAATCATGGCGATCATCACACGAAGGTGCTCAGCCATTGAATGCTTCGGGTCTTTAATATACTGTAGAAACTTGAGATTTAAGGCACGTAGCCTCGTAGATGAAATTTGACCAAAAGTAATATTCAAATTGTCCCACATGTCCTTGGCAGTTTCAAAGATCTCAAACTATCCAATGAGGTCGTCTTGTATGGCACACAACAAAGTATACCGAGCAGTTCGATCCTCCTTGACCCATTTGTTATAGATCTCTTTATCATGCTCAGAAGCAATGCCTTCAGCAGGCAGAACTCTTTTGACAGAAAGGGTTTCTAGAACCCCTTATTCATTGAGCAGGTATTGCATTTTCCTATGCCAAATATCATAATTCTTTCCATCTAGCTTATCACCCCTGGTGAGATCAGCTATGATGTTCTTGGAAGTCATTTCACTACATTCAAAAAAATAGGTTTGGACATTAGGCACATATTCCGAAAAAATTAACAAGATTGGAATATTATCCTCGACACAACGGGATCGAAAACTTCGCTATGCTCGTAATCATCATCCAGTGTCGGTTCAAAATATCACAACCTTATTAATTTTCTATTAATTTTGAAACTTATCCAAAAGTTGGAACTCATCTATTTTGAAGAACATATCTTCTCTTTAAAAAAGAATTTATATGAGGAGAACTAATCTCATAATATCATCACACAGATAAAAATAAGTACTTATGCCAAAATTTAATTTGAAAAACGTCGACGCTGCGCAAAACACATTCCTTTATAAGGCCTTAATTATTACATCACCTTTTGCATAATTAAAACCTACTACATCACTACAAGATGTACATTATAAAAGGAATGATCTACAGGAATGCTGCACACGTCGAACCCGTCTTTCCAAAATTAAATTTTGTTAAAAAATCACCGAATAACATAAGTACTTATATGTGAAACAATATACAATCACATGCTACATGAGCATTAATTACACCCATAAAGGATAAATAAAACAAACAACTCATGCATGCTTTTTTTAAAAAAATATGTATCCCAAAAAAAATTTACCATGCAGGAAAAAAATATCCACATAGGAATTTTTTTAAAATTTTTTATTTTTTTTTTTTAAATCTGGACTGTGCGCGGCGAGCCGGGCTGGCAAAAAAAAAAAAAAAAAAAAATCGCCCACAGCGCGCGTCTGGTTGGGGCCGGGCCAGCAGGCCCCCTACACTGTGCGCGGGAGCGCTCCTGCGCCCTCTACAGGCCTGGCCTGCGCGCTTCGGGTGGGCCGGGCCCACTCGGTGCGCCCTGGTGCAGCCTGCCCCTGCGGCAGGGCTAGGCCCGCGGGTGCGGCCGGCAGCCAGCAGTCCGCATCGGGCCAAGCCCGTGCGGGTGGGTCTGGTGCGCCCCGCTTGCGCCGCGGCTGGGCAGGGCCTGCCAACCCGCAACGGCGGCCACGCTGGACCATATGCGCACAGGTAGTGGGCCGGCCTGTGCGCTGTGCATGGGCGCGCGCGCGCGCGCTGCGGGTCCGCTCGGTGCGCTCGCCGCGCCGCCGTGACCGCAGCGGGCCGGCCCGCTCGGTGCCTTGGGTGCAGCCCGTGCCCGCAGTGGCCCGACCTGCGCGGAGCCCGTGCTTGCGAGCCCGCACCCGCAGCGGGCCAGGCCCGTGCGGTGAGGGCGGTTGCGCTCCGCTCCCGCAGCGGCCGGGCCCGCATGGCGCGTGCGGTGCGCCCGCGGCCACAGCGGGCCAGGCCGCGCCGTTCGCGCGGTTGCGCCCGCGCCTGCAGCGGCCTGGCCGGCGGGGCGGGCGGAGCACCCCGCACCCGCAGCGGGCCGAGCCTGCGCGGATGCGCGGCGCGCGCCTACACCGGCAGCAGCCGGCCCGCGCGGCTGCGCGGGTGCGGCCCGCGTCCACAGCAGGCCACGCCTGCGCAGGTCGCGTGGGAGCGCACCTCACCCGCAGCGGGCCGAGCCCGCGCGATGCGCGCGGTGCGCGCCACGCCCGCAGCGGGCTGAGCCCGCGCCCGCAATGCGCGCGGTGTGCGCCACGCCCGCAACGGGCCGAGCCCGCGCGATGCGCGCGGTGCGCTCCTGCGTCCGCAGTGGGCCGAGCCCGCGCGATGTGTGGGGTCGCGCGCCGCCGCCCTCAGCGGGCCGAGCCCACACACTGCGTGTAGGTGCGCACCGCCGCACGCAGCAGGTCGCGTCAAGCCCGCTTGCAGTAAAAAAAATTGCACGAAAACAACGTATGTTTAAAAAATACTAACTTAAAAAAAAAGACGCATATCTTATAATCAATTTTAGGAGAACTAAAACTAATTTAGTTTTCCCTTCTTCTTTTTAATCGATTCACATAGAAAACGAAAAAAAATTTGTAGAACCAATCTACTAAAATTGATTAACGAATGCGATCTAAAAAACATCACAGGCATGATCATAAGGCGAAAACAAGCATGCAGTCTCTGATACCAATTGTTGGAAATAATAGGCAGCGGAAAATTACAAACCGGATAACCAACGTATCTGGGAGCCCGAATCGGATCGGATTACTTGTTTCACAAGCCTTCTTGAATCGTCCTTGTCTCGATGCTTCTGGATCTCCCACGTTTCTCGTCTTCTCCTTCGCGTACGCCTTACGCCACGGATCGGATACGGATCTATGCGACGGATGCCAATCGAAGAGGGCTACCAGAGTCCTCTTCTATGTCCACACTCCAAAACCCCGGGAACGTAGGTGGAAATCCCAGAGAGGAAGAAGAGAGAGAATAATGGAATATTGAATTAATTCGAACATCAATCGTCTCAGATGGGAGAAACAAGGGGACGTATATATAGAATAACGGAACCCCTAAATATCCTGAATCTCACAAAGAGATTAAGATAAGAACTAGGATATGATAGATATCCTCTAGTAGATATGTTTCTTAACTGATAAGAAACATATAATTTATTATTATCCTAAACCTATTAGGATAAATCACAATCCACATCTTAAGTAGATCGGGTTAAATCAAGACCCGCCAATGTGGACACACCACATGGCTACAATTACCATTTCTCATTTACAAAAGGAGCATACCATCAAGAAAAAAAAGAAGAAGAAAATCACTGAGTGATTCGGTTCATGCATCCGAAGTAGAAAAGATTCTCGAGCTAGATAGAAACATGGGGATTATGCCAAATTAGCTCTCGACAGCGGCGAAATGGAAAGGTTAGACTACAAGGGTACGTAGACTGTTCTATTAGCATCTGAACTGACTTTTTAATCTGAAATTTGAGACAGACTTCAAATAATGTTTCAGTTTAATCCTTATCTTCAATCAAAACTTATTGCTTGTACTTGTTTCTTGTAATTAAAGCTTATTTCTTCTGCTTGGTCCTCACCTTCAAAAGACAAGTAAGACTTTACAGACATATACTACGAATATTAGTATTTATTCAATTTTAATATGATGTAAAATTTTATTTTGGTCTATGGGCCTCTTGGATGGCCCAATATCAAATGGGTTCTGCTTGAAAGTTTTTCCTTCACTTACTAAATATGAGTTTAATCCTAAATGGAAAACTCATGAAAAGTGATAGTGCTTTATATTCTTCACTATCTCTGGTCATTTGCTTAGGTGATAAAAAGAGTGGTGTCATTCACTTATCACACGCATGCATAGCACAAGCACAAGCGGTACCATCCACTTACCACACAGACAGTCTTGGGCTACTCGCCGTAATACTTTAACCCTATCTTCTATTTTTATTCTTTTAATTTTGTTTAGCTTAATATGCAGAGGTTTACAACTAACTCTTCCTCGATTCTTTTTCTTTTCCACTGCTTCTGCTCCTTTTCTTCTATTACTCCTTCGATGTTTTGCTAAATCTCTAAAAGCCTTCTTAGTTCACAATGTACTGCCTTGAAGACGTGCTAACGAAATGGTCTGTAATTGTTGAATCGTTAGAAGTAATTACAAAAGCCTTGTATGTAGAAAGGGCAACCTTCTTTCTAAGACAATTCATAGCACCCCTTGACCTACAAGCCTCACCTAATTTCATTATCTCTATTATACTTGAAATATTATTTCTTGCTTGCATTTTTCAAAAAGAATTCTTCACTATTTTAAAAATCAAATGTTTAAAAAAAAAAATATTTCTACTAAAAGAATAGAATTATTTCCAACAATGAATTCCTCATTTCTTCATCCATAACATACTATTAATTAAACCACGTGATTTCTAAGTAGATAATAGATTGCAACTCAATGGATGGTAAGGTTGAATTATAAGGTTGAATTATAAGATGGCAAAAAGAGTCGATATATGGATGGTTCGAGATTGTACAAATGCATAAGGTGTATGCAACAAGTTTCCTTTACTGGTAAATATACGACTGAAGTGAAACTTTTTTAAGAGTTTAGGCTGCATTTGGAAATGAGATAAAATCTTCAAGGTTAAAATTCGAGTACATTTATTTTCTAGGATTGAGAGGAATAATAGGTTTTTTTTTCTTGTTTGGTCATAATTTTGCTAATTCTCTGGAATAAGCTAAATGATGTTTGGTAACTTTTTTGAAAGAAAAGATGAATAGTTGAAAAAAGTGATTGATTTTTTTTTAAAATGCCAAGTTGGCCCTTATGGGTGTAGTATGTCATTTTCTTTGCATATTACACATAGGCCAATTTGGATAAAAAATCCACAAATTTTTAGCTTTTGCAAAACTGGACCATCTTTTTCGATTTTGCAGATTCGGTTTGAATTTTCAGCAAACTAACCAAAATACCCTTATTACTTTTTCTCTCTCCTTTTTCTCTTTCCTTTTTTTTTTTTTTTTCTCTCGTTCATTTTTTTTTCCTCTCGCCGAAGAAGGCAGTGGAGGCAGAGGCGGAGGCGGAGGCGGAGGTGGAAACGGCCCGCCTCACCTCTCACTCTCATGCCCTCGCCCGCGCATCCCCCCACCTTCCTCACCTTCGACTCCGTCAAGGCCGCACCGTGACTCTTTTGTTCCTTCTCCGACCCTCCTCCACCGTCTCCGACGACGACGCCTCTCTCGCCCTTCCCCGCCCTTCTCGTCCTCTCCCTCTCCCTCCTCCTCCGCCGCCTTCGACGACGACACATCTTCACAGACGCCTACGCCGCGGAGGTCGCTGCAGCTCCGCAGCCTCGGAGCGGGGGGTCCTTAGCGGCGTTGTCGCTGGCGCCGTGACCGTTGGTAGAGAGGGGTGACAAAAAAAAATTGTAGAAGAAGGAAGAAGAAAAATATAAAAACAAAAAATTATAGTAAAAGGAAGATGAAGATGAAATTGCACCGTTAAAATAAAATTTCACTGTTTTGAAAGAACGTTGCATTATTATGGACATAAGTTACTCTTTAAACGAAAATTACACTCTTTGGAAGATATTTACACTGTTTCTTCTCTTATTACACTATTTGAGATGTAAACTGCATCCTTTAAGATAAAAGTTACACTTTCTAAACGAAAGTTGCACACTTTGAGAGATATTTACACTGTTTCTTATCTTTGTTGCACGTTTCAGATATAAACTGCACCCTTTAGAGATATTTACACTGTTTCTCCTCTTATTGCACTGTTTCTTCTCTTGTTACACTGTTTTTTCTTTTTGTTGCACTCTTTAAGAGGAGAAACGGTGCAACAAGAGAAAAAATAATGCAACAAGAGGAGAAATAGTGTAAATTTCTCTTAAAGTCTACAGTTTACATCTCAAAGAGTGCAACAAGAGGAGAAACAATGTAAATATTTCTCAAAGAGTGCAAATTTCGTTTAAAGAGTGTTACTTTTATTTTAAAGGATACAGTTTACATCTCAAAGAGTGCAATAAGAAGAGAAACAGTATAAATATCTCCCAAAGAGTATAATTTTCGTTTAAAGAGTATAATTTTTATCTTAAAAGGTGCAGTTTATATTTTAAGTAGTACAACTTATGCCCATAATAGTGCAACATTTTTTTAAAACAGTGCAATTTTATTTTAACGGTACAATTTTATCTTCATCTTTTTTTTTCTATTTTTTTTGTTTTATTTTTTTTTCTTCTTTCTTCTACTATAATTTTTTTTTTTGTCACCCCTCTCTGCCAACGGTCACGGCGCCGGCGACTACGCCGCTAAGGACCTCCCGCTCCAAGGTTGTGGCGCTGCAATGACCTCCGCGGTGTCGGTGTCGGCGTCGGCGAAAATGCGTCATCGTCAGAGGCGGCGGAGAAGAAGGGAGAGGGAGAGGACGAGAAGGGCGGGGAAAGGCGAGAGAGGGCGAGAGAGGCGTCATCGTCGGAGATGGTGGAGGAAGGTCGGAGAGGGGAAAAAAAAAAAAGAGTCGCAATGCGTCCTCGGCGGGGTCGGAGGCGAGGAAGGCGGGGTGGTGCGCGGGCGAGGGTGAGGGCGAGGGCATGAGGGTGAGAGGCAAGGCGGGCAGTTTCCGCCTCCGCCTCTGCCTCTGCCTCCGCTGCCTTCTTCGGTAAGAGAAAAAAAAAATTAATGAGACAAAAAAAAGGAGAGAGAAAGAGGAGAGAGAAAAAATAATAAGAATATTTTGGTCAGTTTGCTAAAAATTCGGACCGAATCTGCAAAATCGAAAAAGGCAGCCCAGTTTTGCAACACCTCAAACTTTGGGGATTTTTTATGCAAATTGGCCTTACACATACAATACCTGCTATACTGAAATATTGTATATTTTGTTGTTTAATTACATTGCTAAATATTATGATTAAGAAATAATATTGTTAATTATATTGCTAAATATTATGATTAACTACATCGGAATAAAGGGAAATTTTCGGAGTAGAAAACACCTTAACTAAGAGAGGAAGAGAAGATCGATAAGAGGGAGGGTACAGAGTTTACGAAGTAAAAGGCGCGCTAAGCGAGGCAGCAGGGGATTCTAGGGAGAAGAGACTTTTTTAAATTCCCTTGCCCTTGGAATAAATTCTATTTCTGCAGTGCATGAGAACTTTGTTAACGGGTTATTCTAGCGAAAAACTAAAATAATTCGTTTTGACCGAGATAAAAAAATTTAGGGGAGATTGCTTATGTATTCCTGAAAAGTTTCTAACTTTCTGATTTATCCCTCTTAGAAGATTAATATTAAAAAATATTATTTTTACGTTTCAATTTATTTCAAATATACCAATAGAGTTAAATTTTGTTAGCGAACTATTAGCAATAGTCGTTATCTCTGTGAAATTATTAATTTGCCCTTTTAAATATACCCTTCTACCATCACCAACTTTTCTTATTTGCCCTAAGTTAGGGGAAAAAGAAGTATTTTGATTTTTGATTTTTTTCTGATATACCATTCTACTATCACCAACTTTTCTTATTTTTCCTTAAGTTAGGAAAAAAAGAAGTATTTTGATTTTTGACTTTTTACTAATACACCTTTCTACCGTCACAAACTTTTCTTATTTGCCCTTCAGTTAAAAACAAAAGAGATATATTGATTTTTTAAAAAAACTCTAGTAGACAATTAACTCACATTTAACCTGAGATAACTTAACGGATGGTAACTGCAGAAATATTTTTGAATAACAGAGAAATATATGAGAGGTATGTTGAAAACAAAAAAAAAAAAAAAA
Source organism: Ananas comosus (assembly GCF_001540865.1). Lineage (NCBI taxonomy): Eukaryota > Viridiplantae > Streptophyta > Magnoliopsida > Poales > Bromeliaceae > Ananas > Ananas comosus. The sequence goes on along the minus strand of NC_033630.1, from coordinate 7,617,781 downwards.
AAAGAAGATATTTTCAAAGTTTTGAGGAGTATATAGGCAATTATTCCAAAATTTATATCAATTTTTTAATTGTTTAGGAGAATAATGAAAATAAACAGTTTTATTCTTCAGTAGTCCCGTTTCCGCACGCTCCTTTAGAGACTTTAGTGTTGAACTTAGGTTCGAAGTATGAGAACAAAAGTGAAATGAGTCGAAAGTTCGGAGACCAAAGTTTATTCGAAATGAAACAATGGTGTACAATTCTAGTGTCAGGTATACAGAAACAAGAATATAATGCCCTTTTTTTTACATTTCTTCCTCCAACGTAATAATAGAAACTCAAAAACAGCTCAAATGAGGATACTGTGCAGAAACTATTTTACTCAAAATGAGCCACAACACATTTCAGTCGGGACTACGTGCCGATAAGCTCATATCCCCCAAGGTCTCCTTGAGCTTGTCGAGGGCAGCCTTTGCAGCACGATTTTGAGCAATTTCCTTCTTGTGACCGTAGGTGGCACTACCGACCATCTTGCCGTCGATCAAGACCTCAACCGTCAAATTTTCAGTCCACCCGTCCTTCATGAACCTCACACCCCACCCTAACTTTTGACACAGCTCGTAAAGCTCGCTAACTGGGTGCTTTCCTAATGTCTCCAGCCTGATGAGTGGCTCAGCTAGCTTCTTGAATACCTGCCTTAAAAACTACAAGTAAGACTCCTTGAATACCTGCCTTAAAGATTACACATAAGGGGGGGGGGGGGGGGGGGGGGGNCCTTCGAAACTGTATCCAGAGATTTGTTGGAATCTATGAAGACCGCACCAAGGAGAGATTCAACTATGTCAGCGAGGACCTTAGGCGGATCTAAGAGCCCATTTGAATGTATCGGATAATCAAGCATTGCTTCCATGAAATCTTGAATCTGATCATAGGGGAAATAATATTATGCTTAGTTGTGACAAAATATTGTCATATAATTACAAGAAGCATGCAAGACACAAAAAAACTATCTAAATCTTGAGCATTTCCAGCTGACCTTTTGGTGATCAAACAATACGTAAAGTAATACAACAACAATTTAAGAATTTTACATGAATAGATTCATGCTGTAGCCGCAGATAAAATGCTTTGAAATGAAAGAATGTCTTACTCAAATATATTTGCCCATTGAGTTACCAATTACCATTAGCTTCAGTCAGTAAGTTTGTTGAATTAAGATACACCAACTAGACCCAACTATTTAGAATATTAGATTTGCACTTTGATTCCTAGTAAGAAACCTAGTTAGCAGACTCTGCAGTCATCTTGCATTCAATCAGAGGAAATCGTACCAGGATTTCCCACACCTACTGATGTAAATTGGAGTAGCACAACAGTAGAAAAATTTCTGCAGACCAGCAAAAAGGAGGAAAGGCCACCACACTAGTAACCATAGAAGGGGCATAACAAGGTTTCAACCCAAACTACCGTCAATTCTTCATTTTCCAAAACTTAAAATTTTGTCATCCCACGAGGCTAACTTGTACTGAACCATAAAAGGTAGTTCTACAGAGATTATCCTAACTAGATCCCAACCATGTGAATTTATTATCATCCCCATAACAAACTAAATCAGAATTCGGAATTCAAAATTAAAAATTATAGCCTCAAAATTCAAAATTTAAATTAAAAACTGAAATTCAAATGCAGTGAATAAGTAGTGCAACTTAGCATAAGAATGCGGCTATTTAAACAGCTTAGAGAAAGCAGAAGGCAAAAGAACTAAGCCACTGAAGCTAAGTTCCGGTTGATAACTTGTTAAAATCACCAAATTCTAACTGTTTCTCCAATACAAAATTATTAGGGTTCGGTCACTCTGGAATGTGTCTCAATTCTATCAATTCTCTCAAGCATTCAAGAGATCAAGAAGTCACTGTGTCAATTACATTAATGCTATGACAACATAACAGTTAAACAAACTCTATCTGCATGGTTCCTCCCCGCCTAGGACACCAGAATATCAAACCATGAAGGAAGAAAGTTATGAGAACATGACAATCCGATGTGGCGCTTCATTTGTGCGAAATTGAACAGATATTCCTCCAATGATCACGACTATTGAAAGGAAGACAAACCAAGTATATCTTAGAAAAACTAACTTTGCTACAATTGTGTTTATACTAGGTGAAAGCTGTGAGCAGAACAGGGAACTTTGCTACAGTTTCTGAAGGTTTCATCCTTAATCTGATGGTTGTCAAAGGAAGAAAAAATCAACTACGATCTTGCATTTAAAATTCTGCAGGAATAACTCATTTGAGTTGTCTACCATGAAAAATTTCCAACATTGAACAAGCCTTCAATTAAGAAGCATCTGTGGCCAAAGAGCTCAACCCTTGGTGCATCATCAAATTTGGTATTTCAATGATCTTAATTAAAAGATGAGAAAAATCCAAATCCAAGAAACTAGTGAAATGTCATCAATGTTGATACCTTTTGCAAAATGAGTGCCTCAAAGCAAGTTTTTAGATGATGTGCAAATTATTGTTGTTGTAAGATTTTAAACTTCCTAATCAAGCACTTGAAGTGCAGTTTCGTGGCATGAATGTACACTGTGGGACATAGAGAAGACAGCATTCAAGCAAGTCAAGTAAGAACATGTAGTAACCACCGCATACTAGTGAATAACAAAGTGCACGTTAGGGAAGATTGTAACCATAACATATAAACAGTAAAAACTAGAATTCTTATCGATACTGGAACTCATAGGGAAGAAAATGGATTTATGGATGGAATCAAATACGCAGTATTTACAGAAAAAAGTATTCGGTTATTGAGGAACGATCAATATACTTCTAATGTCGAATTTGGATCAACTAGGACCAAAAAAACCATTGGGTCGAACTCTTCTTTGGTGTCAAGGTAATACGTAATAACTACGAATAGTCATCGGCTACTCAGAAAGGGTAGAAGAATAGGACCTATTATGGGACACACAATGCATTATAGGCATATGATCATTATGCTTCAACCAAGTAAACAAAGACAAAAGAGGCTGAGACGAATTTAAAAAAAGGGCTTTTGTTAAGCAGATTAGGTGTAAGGAAAGAAGACCGCATATTCTCCTTTTAGTTAGTGGATCTTCTAACAAATCATTTTTATCCTTCTTTTTTGTCTCGTTTTTTAATCTATTGTTTGAAGGCTTCCACAGAAAAATTTCCTAATAACTAGTATTAGAGCTCAAAATTGTGAGTCCTTGTAAGAGTGTGTGAAGGATAGTTGCTAAATTTGAAATTGGGAAGTTTGATGGAAAGAAAATTTCAACTGGCAGATAAAGGCTTAGGCAATTCTGATACAATAAGATTTAGACAAAGCACTAAATGGGAGGGAGGCAAAGACAAATGAAGTATTGTATTAGACATAGGAAGATCGAGTGAAGGCATTGAGTTTGCTTCATCCAACGCTTGCAACTGAAATCCTCTACAACATAGTCCATGAAAACACACCGGCAAAGTTATGGAAGGAACATGAAAATTTGTACATAACTAGATCTTTCACAAGGAAACTGCATCTGAAGAGATGAAGGAAAGGGCAAGCCTCGCGAACATTTGAACGAGTTCAACAAGATGATGGCTAGCTCAGTTTTTCGGCATTAGAGTTAATCTAGAAGATCAAGACAAGGCCCTGATACTTTCTTTTGCCATCAATATCTTACAAGCATTTGGTGCCTATGATACTCGATAGCAAAGAGGCGATAAGGTGGCGTTGGTCGCAGTTGCAGTTCTGTCTAATGAGATGTGGAAGACGTATCTAGATTTTGAGATACAGAGTCAAGATTCGACTTTGGCAGTGAGAGTGAAAGAGAAGGCAACATCAATGGCAACCAAAGAGACACAACAAAAGCCTCTATTTAATGTGGTGTACTTCTATTATTGTAAGGGAAAGGATTGCCCATGTCAGTGGCACGAGTCCATACTGCCCATGCTGTACTATGCCGATGGTGTACCAGCAAATGGCACGGGTCCGTGCAGCTTGGCACTCGAAAAACTGTAGGGGTGCCAATGCTGTATCCCCTTGTAACGCAACGTGTCGTCCTGTGCCCATTCGTGCCAAACCAGCACGGTTTGACATAGATCTATTTACTCATTTTTTCTATTTTAAATGGTCAAAAGAGATCTTTTGATAGTGTCACTGACCTTCCTTTGCTAGTGCCGTGAACGGTAGTACACGTACATTACGATTCAATTCGCTATAACAAATACATTTGCAATTATTACGAGATTTACAACAACCAAATGAGCTTTCACCAGTATCAGCAATATTTATATAGTAGAAGGATCAATCTAGTAATTGATGATGACAATTACCAATATAATCCACCTAGATATTAAATTTAATACTAGCAATGGAAGATAAAAGTTTAGACTTTGGAATTATGATTTGAGCATATTGAATTATCTCTAATACTATATGTCTTTAATTATTCGTCTTGTATAAGCATTTATATACTTTCATGAGTTGTATATAATTATTTCGACTTGGATTGGATGAAAGATACAATTTGGATCAAATTTATATGCATTACATAATATACTTAAAAAAAATTAAAATCCGTGCCAAACCCTGCCGGCATGCCACCAGCATAGGGGACCGTGCTGACACTAGCATGACTCTTGTCGCTATGTCATGTTATGAAATGTCGGTGGCACTGGCACTAGCACGAGCTACACCAGTGGAACCGCAATCCTTGCATAAGGATCATATAAAGTAAGAGTTCCGTAGGGACCTAGAAAAGTTAAAACTATAGTTGGTGATAGTAGCAAATAATCAAGGCAGTAGATCACAAATGCATTCAACTAATGTGTTGTCTGTCGCAGCCAGAGGTGACAGATTCTTCTTGTTTCTTCCATGTTTACCCAAAAAAAAGCTTTTCGTCATGAATAAGCTTGTGGGAGGTCACAAAGCTTCCATAGTAAGGACAAAGTATAGAGTCGTAAGAGTCAGAATAGCGCAGATCCGAATACATATAATAGGATTATAAGGATACTAACAGGTGTGCAGTATGTTCCTGGCTTGATTCGAAATCTAATCTCTCTTGATAAGTTGGACCCAAGAGACTTCAAGTATTTGGCGTCAAGTGGAGTGATGTGTGTCCAAAGATGAGATCCAGTTTTATGTGAGAGGAACAAATGAGGGGACCTATACATTTTAATATTGGATTTAGTTAGAACAATAGTGGTGATAACTCAGGTTCCAAAAGCTTCATCTAGGTGCGATTAGTCGAAGTGGAGGTGCAGAGATGGTCGGATTGAGCAGAAATAAGAAGATCAAGGTGGAGTTGTCATAAAGAAGTACATAGAGTACAAAAGAAGTCAAGGTAGAAAATGTTAGGTATATAACTTTTGTTCCATCAACTTGGTCCTATGAAACAACAAACATTATTATGTTTTGGATACAAGTCAAAGAAGACAGTAGCACACACATGCATCATGCACGGTGTGTTTCATATGTTGTTGTCATTCAAGTTGCCTTAGTAGTATGTGAAGGCCTCAAGAGAGATTATAAATATTGATGAAGTTAAAATTGGGTTTATGAAGATATTAGAGAGAAAGAAGAAGACAGAGAGTGAGAAAGATTTAGAAAGAAGGCTTGGATTAACCTACTCAAGTGTAAGGACTAAGGAGAGAAGTTAGGGTAAGGACTAAGGAGAGAAGTTAGGGTAACTTTTCTTTTGGTTAGTAATCTCTGCTCATAATTTTTTTTGTATTCTTCTTCTTGCCTTTTGCCTCTATCGTTTGGAGGCTTCTGCTCCGAAATTTCTTAATAATTATCATAGAAGGATTCCATATATGCCATATGATGGTTACAAAGCCTCTCCATTCATCATATCAGTTTGGAGGAGAGTAATAAGTTAAAAATAGAAGATTTGTCTCGCAAAGGGATAAGGATAGTAGTAGAGAGTGTCTTGCCACCGCCCGCTAGCACGTGGAGTATCGGTGTGCCACCAAAATGGCATCGTACACCGACATGCATCAACGCAGAATAGTATAAAGTAATTAAATGAGACATCTAGGCCCCTCAAAAAATCAACCCTCATGCTACGAAGCGACCGTTCCTAATACATTCTAAATTAAGGAGTGATATGTGTCCAGAGAGGCAGAGACGAGATCCAGTTTTATGTGAGAGGAACAAATAAGAGGATCTATACATTCTAAATTGGATTATAAATTGGATTATAGTTAGAACAGGAGTGGTGATAACTAGGGTTCCAAAAGCTTCATCCAATTACGATTGGCCGAAGTGGAGGTGCAGAGATGGTCTCATTGAGCAAAAATGAGAAGATCAAGGTGGAGTTGTCATAGCGAAGTACATAAAGCACAAAAGAAGTCAAAGTAGAGAATGTTAGGTATATAACTTTTGTTCCGTCAACTTGGTCTTATGAAACAATAAACATTATTATGTTTTGAATAAAGTCAAAGAACACAGTAGCACACACATGCATCATGCATGGTGTGTTTCATATGTTGTTGTCATTCAAGTTGTGTGACGAATGACACATATTCCCTTAGTAGGATGTGAAGCTCTCAAGAGAGATTATAAATATTGATAAAGTCAAAATTGGGTTTATGGGGATAGTAGAGAGGGAGAAGAAGACAGAGAGTGAGAAAGATTTAGAAAGAAGGCTTGGGTTAACCTACTTAGGTGTAAGGAGAGAAGTTAGTGTAACTTTTCTTTTGGTTAGTAATCTCTGCTCATAATTTTTTTTGTATTATTCTTCTTGCCTTTTGCCTCTATCGTTTGGAGGCTTCTGCTGCGAAATTTCTTAATACTTATTATAGCAGGATTCTATAGATGCTATATGGTGGTTACAAAGCCTCTCCATTCATCGTATCAGTTTGGAGGAGAGTAATAAGTTAAAAATAGAAGGCTTGTCTCGCAGAGGGATAAGGATTGTAGTAGAGAGTGTCTTGCACCGCCTACTAGCACGTGGAGTGTCAGTGTGCCACCAGAATGGCACCGTACACCAACATGCGTCAACGCAAAATAGTATAAACTATAAAGTAATTAAATAAGACGTCTAGGCCCCTCAAAAAATCAACCCATATGCTACGTAGCGACCATTCCTAATAATATTGAACATGTATAAATGTGAAAATGAAAAGAAACTTCAAATGTAGACAACCAAAACAATATTCATAGGAACATGTTATCTCAATACCAAAGGAAAGAAACCATACTTTTATCATATTTTTCTTGAAGTTAAAAACTACAACAAGGGTTTTTCATCAAAAAAATTAGTCATAAGATCAATATGCACACTAAGAATAAATGGAAAGACAACAAAGAGTCAAATTCAAAGCAATTAAATCAATTGATCTCAAACCCACGTAAATAAAATAAATATTAAACAATGAAAGCACTATAATATCAAATTAAATTCCATCAAGCATAACTCAAGTCCTCATTCATTTATCGTTGAAACCAGAAAAAATCATGAATGGAAAAAGCCTAAAATGTCTAATAAACACTAACTATGACATAATTAAAACCTAGAATTGGTTAATTTAGTCATTAATGTTGAACTAATTACATTGGACCTATTTGTTATTTGGGCCTTGCTATTTGGGCTATATAATCTGGTAAAGTCAAAATCTCCTCTTTCTATATTTTCTTATTATCTATGTGGGCCCCCTATTTGTAAGTCTTTGGATCATGGTTCTTTTGATCCAAAGGCTCATATTGATAGTTTCTTCTCTTAGGAGCTAAAGTGGGATATTAGAATATTAAAGAGAAGAAGAGAGAGTAGTAGAGAGTGAGAAAAGAAGTGGAGAAAAGAGAGGAAACCCTAGAGCTTGGTTTTGATCTTAGTTCTATCAAGAAGGATGTGAGATCTTCCTTGTGAGTGTGGTTTACACTATTTGGGTAGAGCTAGAGATTGTTGGAGCTCTCTTTTTATATCTTGGAGTTAAGATGATATTTCTCTCATTTGAATCTCTCTTGTAATTTTCAAGTTTATAGTAGAAGCTTCTTTTGTATTGTTCTTCCGTGGATGTAGGCATAGTCGAATCATGTAAATCCTTGTGTTCTTGTGATTTTGTTTATTTTGTTATTACTCTTGTGATTGGCTCTCTATTAGATGCTTGTAGAGAGTGGGTTGTGAAATTGCTCACCAAATATTTGTGAAATTGTCATCAATATTTTTCACTCTTACTTTACAACAATTGGTATCAAAGCTTGATTGGTGATTATTTAAGCATTCATTTGTATCCATTCACTCATCTTTCAAATGGAGAAGGCTATGAAATTTGAGAAGTAGAATGAGAGCAATTGGCCTATATGAAAAATCATGATAGAGGATTATTTGGTTGCAAACAAGCTTGATTTACTAATATTGGAAAAAGGTGCAAAGCCGACTAGTATGGATAATCATGAATGAGATATACTTGACCGAAAATGTTTGGCGGCGATTAGGCCATGCATTCCATCATCGATCTTGTTTGATATCTATCAATGCAAGACCGCATCTGAGTTGTGGAGAACTTTGGAGCAATCGTTTGAGCAACCTTCCGGTGTGAACAATATGCATGCAATGAAGAGACTCTTTCTCTTGAAGATGCAAGAAGGTTCTACTATTCGTAAGCATGTGATTGAGTTCAACTCTGTTGCGACAATTGAAGTCTCTCAAAATTAACCTTGATGAAGTCCTTTGAGTTCTTTACCTTCAAGTTGGGATACTCTTGTTACTATGATGGCAAATACAATGGGAAACAAATTCAAGTTGAATGATATTGTTGTTTCATTGTTGAATGAGGAAACTCGCAAAGCCACAAATTAATTGTCTAGTGATTTGAGTCAAGCACTAACTATTGATGAAAGAGGAAGGTCACCGAAGCGAGGCCAAAATTCTAACACAAAGAGAAGGTCTCAATTCTCAAAGTAAAGAAAGATCAAAATCATAAGGTAGAAAGATTACGTGTTGGTATTATAAGAAAATGGGCCATGTGAGAAAGTATTATTATGCTTTAAAAAATAAGCAAAAGGGTAAAGGGAAAGATGTCAAGAATGAAGCTAACAACGCTTTGGATGGTGAAGGTGGAGTCATATTAAGTGTTGCTTGCATGGTCTCTTCTTGTGCAAACATTGGAGTTTTGGATTTCGGCGCTTCTTTTCATGTATGTCCGGACCGATCAAATTTTTCTATATACAAAGAAGTAGATAGTGAATTTGTTTATCTTGATAATGATCAGGCATGTAGAATTATTGGCATTGGTGACATTGCCATAAAGCAAACAAATGGCCAAAAGTATACATTGACAAATGTGTGTCATGTTCCGGAGATCACAAAGAACTTAATATCGGCAGGACAATTGGATGATTCTGGTTTCGTTATCACTTTCGGAAAGGGCTCTTGGAAGATATCAAGGGGCAGTATGACTATTTTGAAAGAGCAAAATGATGGAGGTCTCTATACACTTTATGGAACCGCTCAAAAAGGTGATGATTCAAATTTGGTGGTTGCTACCGCAAGCAAAGGCAAAGATATGCAAGTTTGGCATAATCGGCTTGGTCATCTAAGTGAGCATGGTATGAAGGTATTACAAAAACATAACCTTATTCTTTCCTTTGAGCATTCATTTCTTGTGAGGTGTGGTTTACACCATTTTGATAGAGCTAGAGATTGTTGAAGCTCTCTTTTTATACCTTGGAGTTAAGGTGATATTTTTTCTATTTGAATCTCTGTTGTAATCTTCAAGTTTATAGTAGAAGCTTTTTTTGCATTGTCCTTCCATGGATGTAGGCATAGCCGAACCATATAAATCCTTGTGTTCTTGTGATTTTGTTTATTTTGTTATTGCTCTTGTGATTGGCTCTCCATTGGATGCTTGTAAAGAGTGGGTTGTGAAATTGCTCACCAAGTGTTTGTGAAATTGTCATCAATATTTTTCATCTTCATTTTACAAGAATTAACTACTCCCACAAACTAGGAGACCATGAATAAGATATAAAAATATAGATCAACTCAATTTTGGCTGCAATATCTGGATCTAAATTTCCAAAAGTTGTTCCATCCCTTACTTTGTGCTAGATATTCTTGTAATCCATGCCCCTACCTCCGTCGTCATCAAATTATCGTTATGATGTAAAATTGAACAAATTTAGTTAACTTTATGGAAAAGACATAAAAATAGTCATGCTAAAATTCGTCCCTGTAGTAAACAGTGCCTAACAGATTGGACCTAATATAAGCCCCTAAGAAAAGGAAAAAGGCTTAATACTTTACAAAAGCGCTGTAGTTGTGAACCTATGCTTTTTCAGAAGCGGTGAAGTATTGTTCCAGATACACTTTGTTGCGTCCCAACCAGCAAAAATCCCTACGTATTTTTGTCTTATTTTTATCTCTCTTTTTGCTAGGAGTGGGTTCACGTAAGTCTATCATACTATATTGCTAAAAAGAATAGTATAAAAGGCTAAAATTCAGAGGTAATAGGCGAAGATATCAGAGTCTTATAAAAAACCTAAAACAAAAGAGAAAAAAGGTAGTCTTTTGCTTCTTTTTTTTTTTTACCAACCTGACCTTCGAGTTGAGGAGCTTTGTGGCGGAGGAAGCGATGGAGGCCGTGGGAGACGGCGATGCGGGCGAGCTTCTCCTTGTCGACGTTGGCAGCGCGGAGGCGGGTGAGGGGGCCGGGGGAGAGCTGCGGGTAGGTTGCGAAAACCTCGTGGGCCACCACCAGGTTGAGCACGGCATCGCCCACGAACTCCAGCCGCTCGTACGACACCCCCGGCTTGTACGGGCAGTAGAACGACCCGTGCGTCAGCGCCTCCTCCACCATCCTCTTGTCCCCAAATTCGTAATCCAGTATCCCCTCCACCGCCTCGATCGCCGCCGCGTCCATGCCGGGGACAGACGCCTCCGGATGCTCTTTCTCTCCGTCCTCTTCCTCGGCGGCGGCGGCGGCGGCCATATTACTATTATTATTACAATTGATGGGATGAGAAGGAATGCCAAGAAGAAAAGAGATTTCGACCGTAGAAAAGAGGGAGTAGTTCGGGATTTGGAACTCTGTTGGGTTTTGATTAATTTCACGAAGTCTTGGATGCCAAGAAACAAGGTTTGTCCGATTAATTAATTTGGCTGTTTGACTAGGATTTTAATTTTTTATATCTACGACTACAAGTCACAGATAAAACAGTCTTTGTTTTACAGCCAAATCCGTTTGCATTGAATGTGCACCCTTCTTTCGGGTTTCGGCCGAAGGATCTACTTTTCGTTGGACGATATACACACACTCGTAAGTCGTAAGCTCTAAACGGTTGCCGAGGTAAGGATACTATGGGCCAGTTATGGTTTCTTAAAAATAATTTTTAAAAAAAATTAAGAAAAAATATTTTGTGAAATTCTTTTTTTAGTTTTTTTTTGTTTGGCTAGACAGAAAAGAAAACTATAATCAGAAAAAGGATTTTTTGTGAAATTTTTTTTCTAATTTCTAGGTTTCACAGAAAAAAAAAAAAAAAAAAAAAAGCTTTCTATATTTGCTTGTTTAGTTGAAAATAAAAAATAAATTTTAATTTCTATTTCACCTTTTTGGTTAGATGAAAAATTTAAATAGTATATAAATATCTTCTCCAAAAAAAAGGTGAGTTACCAACATTCAAAAATTTAATATAATACCCATGTGTGATGCAACAATAGTTTGTGGCGTCATAGATTTTTAAGTTGACGGATTTTCGTGGAGTTAGTCAGATTCTTAAAGGATCAAAGAAAACAAGGTAAAGTTTGAAAACTCGTAGACTCCGGTATTCAACCGTAGGGGTGATTTATACAAGGGCAATTGTTTTTACTTCTGAAAAATTTTCGACTTTCTTATTTACTCTTCTTAGAAAGCTAATATTAGGAATACTCTTTTAAAATTCCAAAGTCTTTCAAATATATTCCTACAGTTAAATTCTATTAGTGAACGATTAGAAATAGCCATTATCTCTATGAAATTATTCTTTTGTCCTTTCAAATGTACCGTTCTACCGTCACCAACCTTTTTTATTTGTCCTTAAGTTATGGGCAAAAAAAATATTTTGATTCTTTGCCTTTTCAAATATATCCTTCTACTGTCACCAATTTTTCTTATTTGCCCTTAAGTCAGGGGCGAAATAGTTACTTTTGCTTTTTTTTAACTATAATAGAAATTTAACTCAAATTTAACCCGAGATGAACCAGGCACTAATAGCAGAGATATTTTTTGAATAATAGAGAAATATATGAGAAGTACATTTGAAACAAAAAAAAGGGTAAATAAGATATTACAGAAGTTTTAAGGGGTATGTAGGCAATTTTTCCATTTATATATATACTTATTAAGTTTTTGGAAGACATCAGAATTGTGAAAATCATTTAATTGTAATATCTGAGATTTAATAAAATGAAAAGAAAATTTGAATTTGAATTTTTAAATTCAAAGTTTATATATATATGTATATATATGGATATGTTGGTGGATCGCGGAGAAGGTAGGTTTCGTCGCAAATCGACGACCAAAGCGGACGAAACAAATTGTAGAGTCAATGCACCAGTCGTGTTGAACGCACTGGCGCAATCCGATCGGAAATCCGACGGACGGATCTCCGGGAATCGCATAAAGTTCGCTGAGGGGTCAAAATTAGCAAAACGAAAATTTGCGAAAAGCCTTATATTTTATGTACCGTTTTACGCGATTTCGAACGTCGAGGTGCGTATGCGCGAAACATACATGCTGTAAGGGACTGGGCTAAAAATACGCAGCTTCAGAGGACTTATCTGGAAAAACTGCACCTAATATATATAGGTTTTAGGGTTTCATGCATGAAACCCTAACCCTAATTGTTTAGCTCCCTCCAGCTGCACCCCTAGTAGCCTCCACCACCTCCTACCACCTCACTACGCGCACCCCGGCCGCCGGCGAGCGTTCCTGACCTCCGTAAAAGGGCGGCATTGTCTCCTTCCACCATCCATTCCACCTTCTCGACCGTCGACTCCTGAGAACCAACCACACGCATCGAGGCCCCCTCACTCGGCCGTGGCCTGACCTCCGATGCTGTCCCCGCCGTCCGCACGTGCCGCCGTCGCCGCCTGGGCGACCCGTAGCCAGCTGAGGTTTGCTCCGGCCGAGCCTAAGCTTGCTCGCGGGCCGCGCGCCGCCCCCGCCCTCCTGAGCCTCCGGCGACCACCCTCGTCGCCGGCACCACCGTCCCCGTAGGCCCCCGGCCGCCGCCATAGCACCCTGCGGCCACCTGGTGCAGTTTCGGGCCGAGCTGGGGTCATCCTCACCCCCAAGCGCCGCCACCGCCTTCCCTCGTCCTCCGACAACTGGACGCCGCCACCCCGACGCTCTCCCGGCCATCGCCCGGCCACCGTTGCACCTTGAACTTGAGCCGAGGCCGCATGGGCTAGTCCGACTCCGCCGCGCCACCAGCTGCCTCCCGCCATCGGCCAGCGCGTGCTCGGGCCCCCCTCCGACAGGCTACGACCTTCCCTTATAGGTGCGCCCGCCGTCCAGTCGCCATCGGCCATCCTGTGCTCCACCTAGCTCCAGTAAGGCAAATTATTGTTTCCTGCACACTATTTCTAGTACCGGTCGCTATTCTGACGATGCGAGGGTACACTAACACTCTCGGAAGTGAGCACGATGATCCCTGATTCGTACCGAACATCGTGCTCACCTCCTTTGGGGTCAACGAAGCCCTGGTTTGCGAAATAAGCGCTATTTAGGCACTGTGCGCATTATTCGCTGAACTTTGCGTCGCTCCTGCGCTCTTCACAGTGGTCGGCCAAGCTCCAAAATGTAAGCACGGCCTTCGGCACATCGAGACCTGTCAGCGGCTGTCTCGGTCAGGTCGAATGTCTTCGGTTTGCGCTGTCGGGGCATAAAACCTCGAAAATCACATAAAATGATATGATTTTATGTAGTCGCAGGGGCTTAATTATAAATTTACATTGCGTGGTTGCTGTGGGCAGTGTGTGCAGGCAGCGGGTGATCTCTGGACTAGTTGTCCAAGGCCCTAGGCCTTTTAGAAAATCGGATGTCGATTTTCGGTGCGTTTTTCGGCAAAATCCGCCGACAGAATGCGATTTCGGTTCAAAATTCTTCCAACGATGTCTCACGGTAGATCATGTTGTCACTGAGCCTTGTTGGCTGGTCACCCGCATCATTTCGAGAGTTCGAAAACGACGGGTGAGCAATGGTGGATTTCGGTGTCGAAATTGACACTTCCGGAAATCCGGATCGGAACGATTATTCGACGATAATCATTTTGATGTGAGGAGATGTGTTTACTGCCAGGTCACACAAATTACTGTGTTTTGTGTTAGCGGGTGACTCGTGGCACGAGTCGGTGGGTTCCGGGACAGTTCGTGAGTCCCGAAGGAGTCTCGGTGCGATTTTCGGGACTTCCGGCGAGTTAGGCAATCGGTTTTGCGAAACCGATTCCCGTGGGTTTACAGGTGGGGATTGTGAGTTAGTGGTTCATATTCATGGATTGGATTCTAACCTGTTGGACCCTTCGTAGGTCCAGTTGATTGGGCTGGCAAATGAGCGAGCCGGCTTGCGTTCGACTCGATATTTGGCTCGCTCGAGCTCGACTCGAAATTAAATGAGCCGAGCTTGAACAAAAAAAAAAAGCTCAAAATTCATTTCAAGCCGAGCTTGAGTATTACTCAGCTCGTTCGAATTAGGCTCGAAAAGCTCGAAAAGCTCGAATATACATACATATATATACATATATTATAAATTTTTATCATTTGAATTTTAGGTCAATCCAAATATAAATAAAGCTATATTTTGTAAATTTTAATTATTAAATTAAGACTCTAATTTTTTTTTATTTTTTTTCAACTTCTTACCTGATAGTAAACCCGACAATCTAACTTGTTGTTCGCGAGCTAGTTCGCGTTCGGCTCATTAATAAACGAGCCAAACACGAGTTAGATTTTTTAGCTTGATATATTAACGAGCTAGCTCGTGTTCGAATCGTTTATTAAACGAGCCGAGCATGAGCTGACCCGAGCTCACTCGTGTACTTCTCCTCCTCGTTGACATCCCTAGCTAGCAATAACTGCTATTTTTCGCTGCATACTAAACAGTATTAATTATTCTAATACTAATGGAGGGGTGATTTGTTACTGCATGGTGAGCTCAGAGCAAACTATTCTCTAGCTTTGTACTAAAATTTTTCCCTTATCTATCGTGCAAATAAAGAAGAAAAAAATAATGCTTTGGGTATCCTCAAGATATTTCTCACACATTATAAGTAGATTTTGTATGCGGCATCGATTCTAGCATGATATTATGAACTTTCCAAATTAAGCAGAATCACTGCTTCAGTAGATTAATATTCTTTTGCATGATCAAAAGTTTTTTTTTTTTTTTCCTAGTCCTAATGATAAAATCCTCAATAGTTTGATTTTGTACCGACTATCCCTATAGCAAGTGACAAAAGGCTTGATAGTTGGTACCCGAGATTTCAAGTTCGAATCATAGTTGATTCACATTTTCAGCTAAGTTTGTTTCTAAATAAAATAAACGAAGCGGGTAGCATGCTACCTATCTCTCTCTCAAAAAAAAAAAAAAGTTTGGTGTTTGGTTTACAAACATTTTAATGAATATTGCTCTTACACACAATTATCATTCTTGAGTATAGTAATCAAAGAAGAGATCATAATTTATTATAGAAAAAACAGTGTATATATAGGAATATTTTTAAATATCGGTACAAGGCAAAAAAAAAATGCTGCTGGCTAAAGTATCGACACTTTTTAAAAGTATTGTTATATATGGGGTCGCTATATGTGGGGCCGTCTCGATCTTTGGCACCCACTCCTCCATCGACCTGTAGTAGAAGGACACATGGCGATCGTAGCCCTGTACGGTCCCTGCGAGATCTTCGTGGCCGAACTCTAGCTGCAGGAACCCTAGCTTGTCGGCTGTTGCAGAGGAGGAGAAGGGAAGAAGGTGATCAATTTTTTTTTTTTTTCTTTCTATTTGTAATTGAACCGAGTAGGCTGGGTAAGATTGGTTGAATACAGAACTTTTTATTTTTGGTTGGATTGAGCTTTATATTTAGGTTTTACTAGATTTTTTAAAAAAAATTTAATATAAAATAAAACACTTACACAAAAATATTTTAAAAATGTATTTCTATAATTTAATTCTATTGCAGTGATTGCAAATTAGGTTAAATTATTCTACTTCATTTTCACAATAATTTTGTGCATGTCACTGGGACAACTTTATATATGTATATAATTTATTGACAAACTATTCCGACAGAGAAATAACAAAACAAATTGAGAAAGCAACAACTAGCTAGGAACATGATTTAGACACTAGTCTAAGTATAATATAATGTACGAAATATTATACCAAACATGCTAAGAAGTGGGGAGGAGAACAAATACTGTAACACATATAAAGAATCAAATTAAAATCATTTATATTTCTCTGCAAAATAAGAAAAACTTAAAAGTAGGAAATGGAGAAGTGCATGGAATAAAGACATAAAAATGGCCAAGGAGTCAAGGACTAGTGATGGAGACACTTAAACTGTAGTGGGAAGAGGTGGTGATGGTGGAGACAGAGACAATACTAAACCCACCTATAAATATCAATTTCCCTTCATCTATTTTGGTTTTAGTGGTTTAAATTCAATTCCAATGGGACAATAGTGTTGGGTCCTTTGTTTTTCAATTAGTGTGTGTATGTGGATAAATAATCTATCTACTTTAGTTTTACTAAAATAAAAAAATAGCTGATGTTACCTAAAGGATTGATTGATTGATTGATTTAATGCGCATTTACTACTGAATAGGATAATATTTTGTTTAGGTGAGAGCAAAATTTTTTGTATAAATTAACTATTATTACTATTTATCTCGCATGATGTCGAAATACAGAGTAATTTTTATACGATTTATTATTANGTTTACACCCCTACTGCTACGTACGTACATGTGGGTATTTCGACCCAAAGTCGGCACAGTGGTGCACGCTCGGTGACATCCTTTCCATCCTTCTCCTAATATCATGTTGCATTTTATTTGTTGAGCCTTGCACCTTTATTACCTCTTTATCGCTCTACTTGGTTGGTTTACATATCTAGCATCATGAGTAAAAGTAGAGCAGGTTTATAATTATATGTGAGATTTGTGAGTTAGTCGGTCGTTTCGTGTATCTCGTACTTTCACCTATGCGGTCGGTTCATTGCATCTAGCATTATGACCTATTTGGTCGGTTGGACTACTTGGTGACCTATACGGTCGGTATACCCTGAGGGGTAGGATTGTCGGCTAGTTGCTTACGATTGGCTATTGAGCATATCAGCATTGATCGCCACTACTCGTTCGCATTTTACGAACACCAGCGGTCTGATCCACCGCGGCCAGGTGTTCTTTTTCGGAAAAGTGGTTGGACATACAAACCCATGAGCCCAGCGGCCTAGGCTGGGTCATATGCAGGTAGAGTGGCAATGGCATAGGCCTGAGGTCTACGGACCGATAGGACAGGTTTCAGATTGGGTATTTTTGGACTTATCGTCCGGTTGATGCATTCATACAGTAGCGGTAGTTATTCATTTATATATCTCGTTCTTTTATTTATCATTACTACTGTATTACCCTTACCTATATCTTTGTTTATCCTCCTTGACTAGTGAGTACCCCTCACCCTCGTCGGCTTGCGGTACCTACTGGGAGGGGAGACATGTGTACATGTTCTCACCCCCCACCCCTCTTTCAAGTGACGTCGCGGGTTCGAGTTGGGATGGTTCGTGAGGTGCGCAGCTTAGCATTCGATAGAGCTCTCGGCCCGTTATCTTGGTTAAACTCTCAAACTTGTCTTATAATAATTGACTTAGACAGTAATTATAGTTCAGTGTTTTACTTTAATTTGATAATTGAAATTTTGTGAATGTAATAAAAAACTTGTGGTTTTTATGTGATGAAAATGATTTTCTACCCCTCGTGGTAGCGTGTTTTAAAAGAAAAAGGTTTTCGTGTGGAAAACGATTTTAAAAAGGTTTTGCATGGTTTTCATGATTCTTAGTGTTTCAAAATAAGTTTTCAGGTAGGAAATATTTTAAACTAATAGATGTGGATGTGAATATCAGTGATGAAATGAATGGTAATTGTGATGTGGTTTATCTATGTGGATGTTCAACAGTTATGGTTGTTTCTTGTACATGTGCGACGCCGTGCAAATACAGGGGAGACTTTGTCCATGTGAACAGTAGACTCCCTATATTTGTGGCGGATCTGCCATACCCTGGGGATCAAGATTTTCAAAAAAAAAAAAAATTTGGCACTTCCGCATTGACTTTTAAATCAAAAAGGGTCCCCGGGGCATGACAGATTAAAGTTGTATTAAAGCCAAGTTACAATCATAGTACCACTCACAGGTTGTTTTGAAAAATATATAAACTGAACCATTAGTTAGGTTGACCCATAGGAAGACCTACGGTGTATAGGCATGTGAGTGCGGGATTTGGCTTGAGTCCTGGTGTGTATTGTCGAGTCGAATTATTCGCTTGACGGTGTTTGCTGTTACAAATGGTTCATGGTAGACCCCCTCGCTCGGGTCGTGACAGTGGACGCGCTAGTGCGGAGGCATCAGGCGGTCCGGGAGAGCGTTCCCCTATGGGCAGAGGTGGCGGGAAGCAGGTCGGCCTTGAGCCATTGGGCCATGCTCGTACCCAGCAGCTCGAGGCCGAGGTAGCAGCTATGGGGGTCAGCTGACGGCCCTCTCTGGGATGTTCCAGCAATTTCTTCAGCAGCAGACTGCAGCTATTGTTCCCTCGGTTCCACCTCCGACGCAGAGTGCTCCGGTGACCGCAGACCCTCCAGTGATGCCTGCACCGGCTGTAACCCCGACCGTCACGACGACGACGACGGCCACCACAACGGTTTACGCTGGGGGTATTGACACCCCTGCAGCGGAGGGCGCCCGTATTCGGGCGAAGTTGGCGGAGTTCCGAAAGTTCGACCCCCCGAAGTTTGTTGGGAAGAATGACCATAGCTGGGCGGTCGAGCATTGGGTCGCCGACATGGAGAAGCTGTTCCGCGACCTCCACATCGAGGAACAGGATCGTGCCCCTCTGGCTACTCATTACCTAGAGGGAGAGGCGTACCAGTGGTGGCTTCGCCTTTTCGAAAAGAAGCTTGCGGAGATCTATCCGCCCTGGGAAGAGTTCGGAGACTTCTCTACGAGCAGTACTTCAAGGACAGTACCAAGCAAAGCTTGAAGCGCGAGCTGGAACGCCTCAAGCAGGGTAACCGCTCTGTAGCGGAGTACGAACGAGATTTCACCCGCATTGTAGAGCTGATCCCTTTCGCGGTGCGTGACGAGTATCATAAGGCCGGACTTTTTGTGAGTGGGCTAAGGCCCAACATTCGGCTTCTGATCGCGTCCCATGGCGCGATATCCTTCGGTGAGTGCTTGGATCGGGCTATGATGGTGCAGAGCAAGTCGGAGGAGGTTCGATCTGATCGGGATGCATCAGAGAGATCTGGGGACAGGAAGCGTTCCCACGCGAAGTCTAGCAGTGGCTCTTCTTTCAGTAAGAAGCCGCCCAAGTATCCGCGCTCTCAGCAGTCGGCGAAAAGTGCACTCTCTCGCAGCCAGCGATAGGGTGATCGATCCTGTGTGATCTGCGGGCAGGCACATCCTGTGACTACTTGCTCGCAGCAGAGGGACCATTACTACCGATGTGGCCAGCCGGGCCGTCACCCACATTAGTACTGAAACGTAGCACCCACATTAGTACTCGACTCGTATGACACAAACGTCGCAACTACATACCCCAACCAATAACTAAACCAGGCGAAAGCAATCAAGCATACTTGTCCTCATCTCTCGGTATTATATTGTCGGCCGCCAACATAACTTCTTAAGTTGAGAACAATTAACTACTTGGATTCATCTCTGATTGCTCTTAGAGACATACTACCTATCACCCAATCCATTTAGCTTTCGCTATAAGTCAAGTCCACGTTACTCGTCTCCTATAATCCTTAAGGTCTCCAATCCTAAGGTCCCTAAGTCTATCATATACCTTCACTTTCACGCTGTGATACCACTATATCTGTCACGCCCCGCGGCCGTCAATTTGGTCGGTTCGGGTACGTCCACAGACGTCGAACGGACAGAACCTCCTCTATCCGCCCAAGGCTTCACACAACATGTATAGCAATTTATACAAATAGAATTCAGATATACATGACTTACACGAAGACAAGCAACCACCAAGCAAGTGAAAGTACTACTACTATTACATCCACACATATATCTTGATTACATTTAACCAAATTCAACTTATCCACATATTACATTCTTTTTCCAAATACATCACATGCCCTTCATCAAAAGCATATACCACCTATCCATTTACATTATTTATATATGTCCATTTACATCACGTTTTTCATCGTATACAAAAGATGAAAGTAAATAGGGTACAAGCTATACTCAAGAAGCCACTATCTAGGGCGCGATGCCTTTGCCGCGATCTTCGACCGCCCCGCTCGCGCTAGGATCTGTAAGGTTAGTGGTGTGAGAACTAATGAAAGTTCCTAGTGGGTTCGGCCGCCGACCCCGACGACTCACCCGCTAGGTCTATTCAGGCATATGTAGGAAAAGAAGAGATAGATGAAAAACCATACTAATGCTACTACAATGTCTGTACAAGAACTGAACAAGAAGTAATATGCTCATGATGCATTCATTTCACTTTTACCTTTGCCTTTACCCAATCCTCTCGGTTAACTCATGATTAACCCTAACTCACCATCCAAATCCCTTTCTATCGGGGAGAATTCCGCTACAACCCGACGGGACTGTCTACTGGGGAGAATTCCGCTACAACCTAGTTGGTGACCACTCCGGAGTTCACCGCTTGAGGAGGAGCGACCACCCTCAAGCATAATAAACCTAAGGTGAGTATAATCCAATCCTCTACTTTGAGGATACCATGCTACTGTTGCCATAATGCTCATAAGGTTTTATCTTGTCTAGCATACCATATTCTTAGGTGCTATTCATTTCCTCTAATCACAATGTCATAATGTCATCTTGTTTACTATTGTCATAGTCCAATACTCAGTTCATTTATTTATAGGATTTCTATATGCATAGTCTATTATCATTCCATATGCACTTTACAGTAAAAGCATACAAGAGATCCCACATCTTCGCCACATATCACAATACCCTATAATGCATGAATGCCACATGTATATATATGTTCAAGAAAGGCGGCATAGACATAATGAGAAATTTGATGATTTCGGATAGCACCACCCACTTCGTAGTGATGCCAGAAGGCTAAAATTCAAGTTTCACAATTTATGGTCGCCGATTACCCTCGACTCATGGCAAATGAAGCCGATATGATGTTTTTCCCCAATAACTCGACGTAGACTCATTGGAATTCCAATCCGAGTCTCCCAACGCGTCGGTTTATACTCCAATTAGTGCTACAAGAGATCAAACCCATGTTAGGTCTCATACTTAACAAAACCCCATTTTTGACCCTAGGGTTTCCAACAACCTCAAATACCCAATTTTCTTGGAGATCCATAAGTTAATCTAACATATTATCTTCTAGAAATCACAACTAGTAGGAGACTAACCAAACCCTAGCTCATATTTACATGAACTCACCTCAACTTCTAGCTTCTTCCTCCACTCAAGCACAAGAGCCAAGCTTCAACCCTAAGCAAGCTTCCTTCTCCTCCAAGCTCCACCCTTGGAGCAAACCCTAAAGAGAGAAAGAGAGAAAGGGAGAGAGTGGAGAGTGAGAGAAGCTTCTAGAGAGAGAGCGGGGGAATTTCTCTTTTATTGGAGTGGGAAAGGAATAAGAGGGGAAATGACATAACATCCTCAAATAAACACTCTCACTTGCACATTTGCACCATAGCTCCTTACATAACAGAGTTTGACCAACTCTAACACTTTTCGCGTACGGGGTCCGGACGTTGTTGCTAAGGTTTGGACCCCGAGAGCAATTCCAGCACAATTTGGCTTGGAATTTCTCACTTTGCTCTCCAAGGTCCCAACCACTTGTTCAAGGTACTCAGAAGCACTCGAAATAATTAACAAACCTCCCGAGTCATCCACTACCACACTTCGGTCAATTTGACTGAAGTTCGGTACATCCTACTGGGGATTCGGCATGTTACACGGGCCACCTCCGAGCTCGGTGCCCTAGAGGAGATGGGATCATTGATTTGGAAACCGTATCATTGAAAATAACTGGGTTCATTACACGAACTCTCTCTCTCAGGTATCCGGCCCAGTACCAGTACCGGTACTGTGTAGATCGGGTCTAATGGAGCCGATTGTCGATTTTGAAGCTGCATCATCAAAAACAACTGGGTAGGACGAAGGTCTCTGTGCTACCGATAGTGTGTATATATATATATATGTGTGTGTGTGTGTGTGTGTGTGTGTGTGTGTGTGTGTGTGTGTGTGTGTGTGTTTTTAATAGCACCAGGTCATTAGTGCTATTAGGTTTCCGACCCTTAGATGAAGGGATGTGCAGTTAGGATGATAGTGGTTCCTTTGGGTTTAGTGGGTAGTCGGTTGAATAGTATAATCTAACGGATCGAAATTGTTAAAGGAGTAAATCTAACGATAGAAAACTTTGTAGCTCTAAGTGCTTGGTGCTATTAGAAGCATCCCAACCAGACTCTCTCTGTCTGTCTCTCTCTCTCTCTATATATATATATATTTAGTAAAAATGTAGAGAATTTTTCTCAAGTATCACCTATTTTGATATGACTATCTAATCTTTAAAAATTTTGATTTGTTACCTTACCTTTTAATTTATTTGATTTTAGTTACTTAATAACTCTTTAACTTCAGAAAATACGTTAATTAATAACTCTTTAACTTCAGAAAATACATTATTTATTTTTATAAATTTAACTAGTATGTTTTGTGCAATTTATGCAACTCTAAATTTATTAAATTAAGCAATTATTTTAAATTATATATTGAAAGAGTCATCAAATAACGTAAATCAAAAAAATTGGATGATTCGGTGTTAAAATTAAAGTTAAAAGATTAAGTGGCTGGATGAGAATGATCTATAATTCAAATAAATTTTATATAATTTTGTCACAATATTTTATAACAATAAATTCTTAACACTTTGATAAAATGTCAATAGTCAATATCCCACTTATACGTTGAAATCTATCAATTCAATTTGTTGGCTAGAGCTTCATAGGATTCCTCATTCAGACAATCGATTTGCTGAGTGAGCAAAAAAGAGAACAAAAATACAGAAGCAGTGTGCCTACGGGCTGATAAGTTAGCTGTCCAATAACAAAAGAAAGAAAGAAACAGTACAAATACCCTAAATTTTAATTCCAGAAAATTAAAATTTTAACAAATACCCTAAAATTTAACAACGTTAGTACTTGTGCAAACAACTGTCTAAATTTTAATTCCGAAAATTAATTTCTCTAATTTTTATCAATTAGTTTAGTAGAATTAGCTTAGTAGGCCTCTTTGCTCAATCAAAGCTCAATCAAAGTTAGTACCTACGCAGCCATTTTGGTCACTACTATGGCATATGATGCTGAAAAACTTAAAAAACCACAAAGAAATCTATTCTTTACTATTCTCATGAATTGAGCTAGAATACTCTCGAAAGCACCAACCACTTGGTGCTTTTGAGTTTCTAGCCCTTGGATCTATTTATTGATTACTAATAACCTTTGGATCAAACACTATTCCACCTGTCACCACCTTCCACCATCATCTCAACCCTACATCTCTCCATCCAATAGCTAAAAACTCAAAAGCACCAACCCCTTGGTGCTTTTGAGAGTATTCTAACTCAACTTCTACTCTCACATCCGAAGAAAATAATAAATATCGAAAATTGATTCTTTCTTTTTTCAATTCTGATGCTTAAGTTTAACTAGTATAGAACCCGCGCTTCGCTGCGGTTAACGATTAATTTTATATCATAATTAAGTAAAATTATAATGAAACAGTTAAGTAGAAAACTAAAGCAAAGAAACTTAGAGTTAAAAAAAAGTAAACAAAAAGAAGTTTATTTAAATATTGTGTTTTTCTTCTTTTGCCAAGATAAAAAGAAGAATACATGCCCCAGAAGAAGTTGTGGAGCATGTGATCATTTCTATTTAACAAAAAAAAATTCACCTAGATATTGTATTTTGCATTCTCTCTCTCTATATATAATCAGTTTTGTTCAATTAGTAATTCCATACGAAGAAAAAAATTATATTAAACTATCGAATAAATTTTAGAATGCCAAATTGTTAAAATTAAAAGTAAACCAATTACATTTTGAATATTTCAAAAGATTTTAAATTTAAAATTAATTGCTCATCGAACTATAAATATGATATCAAAGTTTATTATTTGAAATCAAAATATATAATATATAAAATATTTCTGAACTATACATGAGCTATTTTAAATTAGCTATCCAACCTTTCAAAATATTATTTTTTCTGTCCAGCTTTTTTTATATGTTGGATGTGTGGCGGTCAATAATATTTTGACTTCAAATTTTAAATGCGTTGATTAGCTTGATAAATTTAGTTAATACATTTCGTACTATTATTTTGTATAGTTTCTTATGACAGTAAAAAAAAAAAATGTGTCAGATAGATACCCCAAGATTTTAGATAATTATTAAAAAAACACTAAAAAAAACTTATTAATATTAAATAAAAAGTAAATATATAAGTCGGCAACTCAAAATCTAGGATATTATGCCTAAAAAAATCTAAACAAACAATATATTAATATTAAATAAAAATTAAACAAAAACTATATGGGAGGAGAATCAAGAATCAAGCTTTACATCAAATTAGCCGAGGGCGCAGGAAATCGAGGAGAAGAAGAAAAAGCGGGTTAGAGAGAGAGAGACAGAGTGTGTGAGTGCGCGCGTGTGAGAGGAAGTGTCTGGAAAACTATGTATAACTAAGCCGACACCGCTGCTGTCGTCGCCGTCGCTGTCGCCGCGCCGCCACCATCGTCGTCGCCTAAGCCGCCACCATCGCCGTCGTCTAAGCCGCCACCGCCGCTGCCGTCGCCGCCTAAGCCGCCGCTGCCGTTGCCGCCTAAGCCGCCACCGTCGCTGCCGTCGCCACCTAAGCCACCGCTGCCGTCGCCGCCTAAGCCACCGCTGCCGTTGCCGCCTAAGCCGCCACCGGCGTCGCCGCGGAAGGCCGGCTGAACCTGCATGAAAAGGTTTTCGATGAGAGAGAGAGAGAAATAGAAGAAGGAGATAAGAGAGAGAGAGAGAGAGAAAGAGAGAGAGAGTAGGGGAGGGAGAGAGAGTGGGGGGGGGGCAGCTGGAGTAAGAAAGAGAGAGAATGGGGACAGGTTTGATGGAGGAGGAAGGAGAGAGAGAATGAGGCCACCTTAGAGAAANCTTATTGGAAAGGTGCCCTGTGACTTGGGAAAGAGCTCAAAGCTGTCTTGGAAAACCTCCAATATCTTGGTAACTTGGTGAAACATTGGGAAGGAGCCAAAGACCACCTTGGGAAGGAGGTAAAATCCTGAAAAGGAGCTAAAGAGCATCTTGGGAAGGAGGTCTGTTTCAATCTTGGAAAGTTGCCAAGAGTTGACCTGGTCAAACATTGGGAAGGAGCCAAGGAGCCATTTGGATCCTTTCCGTTGGTGCAAGATGTGGAAGCACAAAAATTTGCCACGTAAGCATTCAAAAACTGTCAAATTATGTATTTGTAAGGATACCCAATAGAAAATAATTAAGTTGAATTATGTTGGGCCAATCATTTAGGCCCAACAAATTATTTCTGTTTTTTCTTTTTTGTATTCTGGATGTTATACAAAAATATATGTAACATAAGCAATTAAAATAAGAAAGTTAGTAACTTTGCTTAAGAAGAGGAGGAAACCATGTTAACCTATTTGATATTTGATAAATTTTTAAATACTTAAGTTTAAATCCAACGAGTTATTAGTATTTTTTTTTAAATAACTTTGTCTGAGAAGAGAAGGGCAATAAATCAACCTATTTGATAAAGTTTAAAATACTAATGAGATTTAATTATCAAATCATTTCAGGTTATTTATCACTTAGGGGGGCGACAATTAATTAGAAGGTCAATTGCATACAGGTTCCTGCAAACATAGTAAATTGCTGATATATCCTTGTAAAGTTCAACCTTCATAAGTTATTCTTATAAAAATTCTAATATTTTCAGATATATCGCTACTGTTAGAACCCGTTAGAAAAGTTTAGTTAACCATAGGTTAAATACTTTACTCGGATTAATTTTTGACATTTTTACCCCTCTTATATTATACTGTTATAATTTTTAGAGAAACATATTTGTGATGGCAAAGCTGGAAATATAAACAATTTTCTAATGATTAACAAACCAAAGGGACATATATGAAAATATTAGGACTTTTACAGAAATTACTTACAAAAATTAAACTTTACAGATTTGCAATTCACTATCTTTGCGGGACTTGCATGCAATTAATTTTTTTTTTTTTTTTACCAAACAAAAAAAATTGCCGCATACTGTGGTACTCCTGCGTCTCCAGCGACAGCCCCTGCGGAGCATCTGGAGGAGGGCTCGTGTGATTTGGGAAGCCCAACAGGAGTACAGGACGCGTCGAGGCAAGCATTTGGTTACCCCGTCCGCAAGCCCCAGCAGCAATGCTCTCCGAAGCACAGAAGGAGCACGAAATGGTTTCCGAGGAGAGCGGAGGAGGAGGAGAAGGAGGCCGAGGATGTGGCCGCAGCTGCCTCTCCAAGTGCTGCCTGCGTCAAGGTATTATCGATCTAATCCGTCGTCCAATCAATTGCCTAGTATCGGTGCTCAGATGACATGAAAAGTTTGGAAGCACATTAGTGCTCTCCTCTTCCCGATGCTTTAGAATGGTGGCATGAATCGCCCAAAGAGAACTGCCCTATTCTAATGCTATGAAATGGTGGCAGGAACTGCTGCCAACAGAGCTGTTCCCACTTCTGCAGAATCATTGCAGGCGGAGAGTTCGTATATTGGACTCTCTAGAATATTCCCCAAATTAATAATCTTCTCACCACATTATATCTGTTGAAATTTTTATGCACTCGATGCACTCCATGTGTTTGATATGATACGCAATAACTCCCTGGCATATGACTCTGTTGTCATCCCAAGTGGTCGCTAGGCCACTTTATCAAGAACTGCGTAGGTGATCCTCTTAAGTTCTTCGTGTGTTCTTTTGATCCATTTATAGGGGCCAAGCTTCTGCTGTACTGTTTCAGCAAGATCGACGAGGATTTATGCTTGCCCGTACCAAAAGTACAGCCTCGAGTTTCTTTTCTTGATAGGCTCCTTGAAGAGGTAAGGTAGTTCTCCTACCAGAATTTTATCTCTGTATTTGATGTTCCAATAATTATAATGTAGTCGCTTTTGACTGCAGTGGGATGACCGCAAGGTGAGGGGCTTGTTCCACCATGACATAGCTGCTTGTGAAACTAAGGTCCTGCTAGTATTTCGCTAACTCTTGCTTTCGCACCACCAATTTAGATCTCAATTACATGATTGTTTGCAATGTCTCTTTTTACAGGTACTACCAGGGAAACATAACTTTATAATAGTGTTGATAGAAGGACGCGACCTAAAGAAACGACCGACTGAATTCAGGATCGACGAGGTCCTTCAACCATTTGATGGCGACAAGTTCAATTTCACGAAGATTGGGCAAGAGGAGCTGATCTTTAGGTTCGAAGAGAGCAGCAATGGCAAGGCTGGGTACTTCCAAAGTGCTCCTATAATGTCTTCAAGCTCGCCAAATATTATTGCAATTAATGTGCGTGTATCTCCTTTCTATTACAATCAGTCTTCTTTACTTACGTGAAGTAGTAATAAAAGCTGTTTCATGTTGTAGGTGAGTCCAATAGCTCACGGCCATGTGCTTTTGATCCCTCGTATATTAGACTTCTTGCCACAAAGGATAGATTGCCAGAGCTTCCTACTCGCGATGTATATGGTGAAGGCAGCTAGGAACCCATATTTTAGAATGGGTTACAACAGTCTTGGTGCTTTTGCCACCATTAACCACCTCCATTTCCAGGTTACCATTTGTATGCATGCCTCAATTTTCTTCTCCTGAGAAGCTAATATTTTTCTCAATAATGAAACCAGTTGATTGCTCTGTGGCCTTGCGGTGGCAGGGCTACTATTTGGAAGTAAAATTTCCAGTTGAGAAGGCTCCTACTCAAATAATTGCGACTGTAGGGAGTGGGGTAAATGTCGCTGAACTGTTGGAGTATCCCGTAAGAGGTCTTGTATTTGAAGGTGGTAAAAATATGCTGGATTTGTCTGATACTGTTTCTTCAGCATGCATTTTCTTGCAAGAGAGCAACAGGCCCTTCAATGTACTATTCTCCGAATGTGGCAAGAGGATTTTCCTCTTACTGCAGGTAATGTTGCCCAAATAATGACTCAATTCTATTCTATAACTTTTAGGATGTTTCAGTTTAGTCCAACTGTTCATATATTACAAATAGGTCTCTAAATTTTGCATTTGTATTGCAATCTTATCCCCTTTGTTTAAAGCAATTGATATCTGATGAAAAGAGCCCATCAATAGCATATGAAGACTCCAAAAGTGACTTTTTATGCAGTTGGATGATTATTATAAAAGTTGGATGATGATTATATCTATATTCCAATTTGATGGAGCAAAATGAACGGGGTGAGATTGTAACAGAATGCAATTAGGGACCCAATCGTATTAACCGAATGATTCAGGATCGAATCAAAACTACTCTAGATGGTCAAAGACTCCTGATGCAATTTGTCCCAAGTTTGTGAGAATAAAAGGCTAATTAAAATGCGTTAGATGTTTAGTGCTATGCCATGAAGCAGGCTCACGGGAAAGTGAGCCCAGAGATTCTTGAGACACGTGTTAATCCAGCATGTTGGGAGCTCGGTGGTCATTTTGCGTTGAAACGGAGAAAAGACTTTGATGAAGCATCAGAAGAGGGTATATGCAAATTTTTAGCTCAAGTAGCTCTCTCAGAACAGGAGTTCCAATTGGTGAAAGAATCCATATTGAAGTCTCTGTCCGGTGGACCAGCTGGGAAGAAAAACACGGGAGAAATGTTGTAAGGAAGAAATGCTACATCCCATCATTGTCTCAGTAAGTGTAATTTTGGATTTTCATTTTAGCTTGTTTT
Source organism: Ananas comosus (assembly GCF_001540865.1). Lineage (NCBI taxonomy): Eukaryota > Viridiplantae > Streptophyta > Magnoliopsida > Poales > Bromeliaceae > Ananas > Ananas comosus. The sequence goes on along the minus strand of NC_033630.1, from coordinate 7,588,611 downwards.
CAGTCTTATTTTACCATTTGAAAAGTGAACGCCAGTGTCAATAGTCTTCACTTACTGATCACCACAAATTTTAATTATTATCGTTTGTTAATGTGGCCTTCAAGAATGTCAAAATTCCCTCTTACTGATCAAATTTTCATTGTGAACCATTTCTTTACATCCTCTAAACCACATTGCTATGGGACAATTCAGGGGATGTAATACAGGATAATACTTCATCAGAAAAAAAAGTCTTTTGCCGCGAAGTATTTCATCATCAGAGTTATAAAACATTTAGTTGGTGGGAAAACGCTTTAGTGGATTACAACGTTATAAAAGGCGTGTGACACAAGTCTATGCAAGGTGGAAATGTAAATGTCCATCTTAGGAAAAGCATATACAAGTTGTGAGGACGGAGAATTTGGCTGTGTAGCTAAACTAAACTCTTTGTTGACGATGTTTTTGTGTGTATTTTAATTACAAAAGCACTCGTCAAGTTTCGGGGGAAAACGAGTTAGGATGGAGATTTTACACGATCTTTACTTTTCACTTAAAGTGAATAGTAACTCGGATTTTCCGAAGAGGCCAATGATTAGAGATGGCTTCTGGCGTGTATCAGACTCCGTTCATGGTGATCCAATAGTTCATTCTCAATGGTTCGACTATCCTGGACCCAACGGCGCTGACGGATTTTGGGTTTGACGCACGGTTTTCGAGAAAACTGGATTTTATCGCAAAGTGGACTTTTGTTCTTTACCGTTTTTGCTTTTTAAAATTTCTCGTTGCTCCATGTTGTGTGTGGATCCTCGGGCAGGGACCTTTCTACAAGAGAAGACTAGTTGGGAGGGACTTTGGCTGCATTTTTGCTAATTGGAGGATCTTGGAGGCAATTATCGAGTGTAGGTTATTTGTGTGTGTGTGGTTTTGCTGAATCAGAGAGAGGTTGGGTTTCGTCGTGAATCTGCCACCAAATCAGGTGAAACAAAATCGTGAGTTTGATATCTCGGTCGTGCTGAACGCGTTGGTGCAGTCCGTTTGCAAATCTGACGGACGGATCTCCTGATATCGCGCGAGAATTGAGGGGTCATATGTGGTGAAACAAAAATTTTGCGAAAAGCCCTACATTTTATGTACCGATTCACGTGAAATCGAATATGGGGGTGTGTTTGCGCGTTTTACTCGCGCCGTGAAGGACTCAGATTAAAATATCTTGTTTTGGAGGACTTTTGCGCAAAATAAAGCTTTATGTATATAAGGCTATCTAGGATTTTCACCATGCAAACCCTAACCTTAGCTCCAGCTGACCCCCGGCTGCCTCGCCACCTTCCCCTGCCCTCGCTGCGCGCATCCCGACCGCCGATTGCCGGGAAAGGCACCTACTCCCTTTCCCTCTCTTTTTTCCACCATTTTCACCACCCATCTTTGAGCCCGAGCTAAGGGGGGGCTCGAACCCTTCTCCCTCGGCCGCCCCGACCCTCCCTCGGCCTCTGGTGGTTGGCCGCCGTCGAACCCGAACCTCCTCGGCCGCCGCCGCCGCCACCATTGTTGCAGTTGTGGCCATCTCGAGCTAGTCCTGGCCGAGGAAGCCCTAGCTCCCTTCCCTCCCGCCCTCATCGCCTGGGGCCGCCCTTGCCGCCTCCCCCGGACTCCGGCAACTTGCCCCCGCCTACTGTTGTTGTCCCCGAGCACCGCAGCCGTGCTGCAACAGCCCCGTGGCTTCCTGGGCGGGCTCTTGCCGAGGAGACACTGTGGCTCTTTCCTTGCACCGCCGCGACCTCATTCTGACCTCAGGCGGCCCGTCGCTGCGGCCCCGAGGGGCCCCGGCCGCCGCCGAGGTCGGCGTGGAACCTCGAGCCCGAGCTCAACCGGTGTTGGCTCTGGTTGCTCCAACGCCGCCGCCGCCTCCTGCCGCCGGCCAGCGCGAGCCCCGACCTCCCCCTGTTGGCCGCACCCGCCGCACCCACCTGCCGCCGGCGCACCCGCCGCCAAGTTGTTGTAGGCCGTGCCCTAGCTCCCCCCTGGCCGGTAAGCTTCCGAACCCCAGTTTTTGTGTATTTCGGGGTTGTTCTTACTTTTCCGGCGATTCGAGGCTGTCTCGATGCCTCCGGAGGTGAGCACGGTGATCGCTGGTTAGTGCTAATCACAGTGCTCACCTCACTTACGATCAATAGATTTCGAATCTACGTTTTCGGCGTGGTTTACCCCGAGTGCGCGCAGTTCACTGAATTTCGGGTCGCTTCCGCGCCTCCCATAGTGAGCCACTGTGCTCCGGATCGTGAGCATGGCCTCCGGCATGCCGAGACCTAACAGCATGTGTCTTGGCTGACCTCGAAAACCCTCTGTTTGCGGTAACGAGCCACAAAACCTCCTTATTTATATAAAATAATAGGATGTTATGTAAATGTAGGGACTTTTATGCAATTTATCGCATTGTGGCTGCTGTGGGCTGTTTATGTGTGTGGCAATTGACCTTTGGACTGATTGTCCAAGGTTCGTAACCCTTTGCGGAAATCGAATATCAATTTCGGTGCGTTTTTCGGCAAAATTCGTTGGCGGAATGCAGTTTCGGTTCGGATTTCATCCGACGGTGTTAGAACTTTTGTCGCTGAGCCTTGTCGATTGGTCACTGTCATCATATCGAGAATTCGGAGATGATGGGTAAGCGATGGTGGGTTCCGGTGTCGAAATTGACACTTCCAGGAACCCGGATCAGAACGATTATTTGGCGATAATCATTTTAATGTGTGACCTTGTGTTTGCTGCTAAGACATCCAAAACAAAGTGTTTTGAGGTAGCGGGTGACTCGTGGCACGAGTCGGTGAGTTCTGGGATAGCTAGTGGGTCCCGATGGCGTCCCGGTGTGATTTTCGGGACTTCCGGCGAGTTACAGTGATCGGTTTTAGAAACCGATTTTGGGGTATTGTGTGGGGCTCGTGAGTCATGTATTTTGGATTAGTGGGTTGGATACTAACCCAGTGGACCCTCCGTAGGTCCGGTTGACGATCGTATATAGTTTGGAGACATGTGCGACACTGATACAGATGGGTGCTTCGAGCTGGTAGTTGGTGAGATCGTTTCACTTTTCTTTCCTTTGCTATTGTACTTGCATATCAGTACTTTAGTCTCTACATGTCGGTTGCCTTTGTTATTGTTCGTTTATCTATATCTTGATAGTTGCATTGTGATAGTTGTTAGTAAACATGTAGAGCAGGCTTGCATATATTGTATATTTGTGGACCTTGGGTCTAGGCAATATATCGACTCCTTTGTCATATATTTCGATGTAGTTGATCATGGTTCGGCATTGTACGCCCTTGTATCTGGCTTTGGTCAAGGCACCGGCTTCCTCCCGGTTTTCGCATTGAGCATATCAGCATGATTTAGTCACAACACTTCGGTGTATTCATTTTACACCAGATCGGTTTGGCCATCGACCAGGGGTGTACTTATCCGGATGGGTTGTCCAGTGGATGCATGAATCAGGTCGGTGTATGCAATGTGACACGCAACACTTGAGGTCTGCGGACCAATATAGCAGGCACCAGATTGGGTTTGATATTGGATTACTTACCCTTGAGGCATCTTTTCACTTGTGAGTTGTTACAGTAGTAGTTGGTTCTTGCTCATTTACTATCTTATTTCTATGACTACTGTAGTTGCTTTCGTATTATGACATATACCTATCTGATGTTCTATCTCCTTTGTTTTCCAGTGAATATGATTTTTCTTCGTGGCTCTGTCGTACCCACTGGGAAACTTTAATTGTGCTTTCTCACCCCCATTTCCCCAGGTGGCACGGGCGAGGAGTGGTTTTTGGTGCGACGGGAGGACTTCCTAGCTAGGCTACATTCGTGGTCATCACCCTGGTTATTTTATTTTCTACAGTTAGTAGTTTAAATAATGAATGGTTCAGTTAGATGATCATTGTTATTTTGAATAATCGTGAACTTGTGTGAGTTGATGCTTTCTAATTTCTATTATGCATGCAATTGGAATTTTATGAATCTTTGGTATTTGGATTTATGCGTTGTGGTTTTCTATCCCTCGAGGTAGTCGGTTTTTAAAAATAGAGTTTCCGAGTGGGAAACAATTTTAAAAATTTTTTAAATGATTTTCATGGATAAACAAATAGAGTTTAAAAACAAAGCTTCCGGATGGGGAGCACTTTTAAATAGAATGATTGTTGTATTATGCATCGTATCATCTAACGCCTAAGGAGTATTTAGAGGCATACATGATCTTTAAGTATGGCTAGCTGTATGGAATTGTATTGCATCTGTTGCTTGTGGATTGTTGTTGTGATCCTGTTGATATTGTTGTTGGGTATGCCATGCAAATATAAGGAAGATTCTGTCCGTGTGGGCAAAGGAACTTTGTATTTGTGGCTGGTCTTTACGTCACGTGGGCCAAGTTGAATTCTCAAAAAAGAAGGGGCACGTTTTCCGCAATTCTAATTTCTAAAATAGTATTTATTTATAAAAAAATTTTTAAAATCGGCCTCAGGGTGTGACACCAATAAGTTACAGTGTATATTCATGCCATCATCCTTCATAAACTTTGAGCTCTTTTCAGAGCTTAGATAGCATAAACTACTGGGGAATAAGCTTTTTGCAGAAAGATTAGCAATCTGCACTAGGATACAAATGGTTGATTAATTCCAATGGATAATATCGCGCACACAATGAAAGAAAAATTTTATAAGCACGTACCTTGTAAATAAGTCAGTTATTAGCACTTCATATAGTGCTTTATTTTTCGAAAATGAGGATACCTTTTGATCGATTAGGAGAGAACCAAACAGTTACCGAAACATACGTATGGTAAGTTATAATTGTTATGCTTGACTCGAAAACTAGATTTGCAGGGAATATCTTCTTTTCTTGCTGAGATGAAAGAGATAATTGAGGAGATAAAGTGATTGATACTTCAGTAGTGATCATTCAATCACAATCCCAAATCTTTTTTCAGAGCAAGCTTAATAATTTAATGCCATAAAAAAGCATATTTTGTTGCTTTGCTAAGATTTGCATTTATGTCCGACGACCTAATGACAATATAAAGTAAGCAAATTTGTTCTCCCAATATTTTCACTTTGCATTTGGAGATAATTGACACTTGTCAAGGTGACAAACAAACTAAAGAACAATGTAAGAAAAAATAGCATTCCAATCAAGGATTTAAGTATGAGGTCATGATAAGATCTAGAATGTGTCGTGCCAAGATATGTGTTTATTAACAATTATATCTGTGTCGTGACATGTTTTGGTATAAAATATTTAGCTTCTTTGGGACTAGCATATTTTAATTGTGTTTGGTATATTCTTTAACTAATTTTTTGTAATATTTTTGGAATTACTTACTAGTTTAAAAATGAATATTTTGAGATGTGCCATCGACACAAACGTCGTATCATGTCGATACTTTATCTACATAGTACGATAGGATGCGCACGGCTAGGGGTGTAATGTGGGTCATCGAAGGTTGGCACGGCCGCATTGTCTGGACCAAAACAGGCCATAAACTAGCCCAACATGGCCCGCTTCCAAATTCGGGCCGGGCCGGGCCGGGTTTCTCACAACCCAGACCCAATATGGCCCTCTTGTCCACATGGCATGAGCTGGGCCCGGTCGTGCCGAGCTTGGGCTGCCCTTTATTTTTTTCTAGAATTTTTCTAAACTACATAAAATTTTTAAAAAATAAAAAATTTAAATAATAGATTTTAAAAAATAAAAAACTTAAATAATATTTTTGAACTTAGTATTTTAATTGAAATGTATAAAATTTATAAGAGTGTTTAGAAGACAACAAAAAATTTATAAATTTATTAAAAAATTATAAAGATTTAAAATTTAAAATTTTTAAGCCAAAATATCCTTCCTAACAGTTAAATTTTTTACATTTAGGAGATATTTTATTCCAAAATAGGCCAAAAATCCTCCCCTCCCAACCTTGGGACAAGCCCAAGGACCATGGGAGAAGAGCTATCTCTCCTCCCGAGCTATCTCTCCTCCTAAGGTCTCCAACAAGCCCAACCCAAAGGCCCGAATGGTCGGGCAAGCACATCGGCCCAACAGGCAGGGCCCATACGGGCAGGGCCCATACGGGCCGGGCCCATACGGGCCGGGCCCATACGGGCCGGGCCCATACGGACCGGGCGGTGTTGCGCTACGGGTTGGCATGCCGTCTTGACAGTCATAGCCCATATGGTCCGAGTCATGCCGAGCTACGGGCAGAGATGTCGGCCCGGCAAGGCCCAGATTCGTTGCTGGTCGTGTTGTGCGGGCCAATTGGGTGAGAATAATTAGCCTAGCACGGCCAAATGCGGCAGGCCAAGCTGGCTCGTCATGGATGCTATAGTATGTGTGCCGACCCACGGCCCGCCTCGCTGTTCTGCCTGTTTTACACCTCTAGACGTGGCCCATACAGATGGACATTTAAATCCTTGTCTCCAATGTTAGAAGTCTGCTTCGAATTTACTTTTATTTGTAGGGATAAAATAATCATTAGTCAAACTAACAGTTAAATGGAAACTAGTATATTGGTGTTCTTTAAATTTATTTTTGCTTGTGCGAGGACACGACCTCAAGGACTGTAAGCAACATAAATAGATAAGGAATTTTAAACTAGTTAAAATCCTTATCAGCAAATTCTGATGAAGTTGGGTCTCTATAGATTGCATATTAAACAGGTCATTCGTATCAATCACCATATATGTAATGTACTGAACTTATGAATAGCAGAGTTGTAGTGAGAACATATAATGAATACTATTACAATGGTTTTACTAGTGTTTGAGGAGTATTTGAGTGTTTTCGACGCGAAAACGATGTTGTGACGCCCTACATCCTGGGGGGTCACCCATCCTAGGACTACTCTAGCCCTACCACATTTAACTCTCTTAATTTCTTGGTTCTAACCACCGTCCAAAATGCTATAGTCAGGTTAAGAAGTTTAGCTATATTATATTTTATATATAGGACTATCTAGGGTCTCACATTCTTCTCCCCTTTAACTCTTGGCGTCGTCGTCAGGTTCTGACTCACAAGTACCAGGCGATGTGAGACTCGTCTCGCTAGCCTTAATGGACTTTGTGGGGGAACTACGCTATATCTACAACAGTCATCAGCATTAGAGCCTCGCTCTTCCTGCCGTATAACCTGGCTAGTCGAGACTTATATCACATTTTAGGCTAGTAATTAGCTTTGATACCAACTGTGACGTCCCACTTCCCAGGGGGTCACCCATCCTAGGACTACTCTAGCCCTAGCATGCTTAACTCTCTTAATCTCTTGGGCGGCCGCCCAAAATGTTATATCTGGATTAACAGTTTTAGCCCTATTATATCTTTTATACAAGACTATTTAGGGTCTCACAGATGTGAAAACGGAAATCGAGAAAACTACAGATATTTACTTAGCATTGGTACCGAAAAGAGTATCGGTACTTATCTGCATAAGGGCTGGGACAACTTTCGAGTTTTACGGAATCGGAACACTTGAATCGGAACACTTGAATGGTGTACCGGTACTGAAGTTTGCGAACTAGTACACAACTCTATGAACTCTAAATTTTGATTGGTTGCAATTATCAATGTTTGGAGGGTTTAGTCGGAATGGTGCGGCCTCTATTTAAACCCCTCTCATAGCCAACCCTCCCCACTCTCTTATTCTCTCTCTCAACACCTCTCTCTTTTTTCTCTTCTTAAAAGAGGAGAAACTCTAGTTTTTTTTTCATTGTTAGATCTCTTTAATCCATCTTATTCGGAGCTTGGAGGAGGCTAAGAGCATCAAGGAGAAGCCCTAGGAAGGAGAAGGCAACCATCTCAACCTATAGTTCTTTTGCTTGGAGAGGGAGAGGTGAGTTGGAGTTTTAGGATTTGACTTTTAAGGATATTTTTCAAATAGGATAGGCTCTGGAAGGAATTTCTGGGGATAAGAATTTAACTTTGTTCGGTAGAACTCTTTCAACCATCTCCAAAAATGATCCAAGTAAAGGTGGAGAATATCACCGAAAATGAGTTTGATCTCTCCTTTATCTAAAGTTTTCTTTATTGATCTTATGCATGTATTATAAGTAAGGAGTAGATCAAACATGTATAGTTTGTATTTTATGAGAGCTAGCGGATCAAAAGGGCTTAAAAGCATTTGATCTAGAAAAATAGGAATTCTAACCCTTTTGCTATGTTTAAAAAAATACATGTTATATGTAAGTAGAGTACTATATGGACTTTGGAACTTAGATGAGATAATAATGACATTAAACCTAGGATGGAACCTAGGGTATGGAACATAGTGACACATGGACACCTAAGAAACCTTAAACTAGAAAAAGGTGAACTTATGAATGAACTTAGCATATAATCCTAGAAGTCAAAAGAACTTAGGGTATAAACTAAGATACAAGTTGCGACCTTCAAAGTGTTATAACGGGAGATGCCAATTTTCCTCAACTCTTTATACCGTATTGGAAGATGTCGATTTCGCTGGACTCTCTATGTCGTGCTTGGAGATGCTGATTGGTCTTCGACTCTAAGTGCCTATTGATTGGAGAGATGTCATCTGCCTTCGACACTCCATGGGGTGTTTAACAAAAAGTGAAACCAAACCAAGAAGTTGGTTAGAGATAAGGAATGATTTGGACAATCATGTATTTTGGCATCTAGTTATTTTACTTGAGACATAGTAGTTGTATTTCATTGTGTATCTTTATTGTGGTAATAATAGATTCATTTATTATTATTGTTCTACTAATGCCTCCTTTGGACCAAGTATAGAGCACTATTTTTGACGGTTGCATCCACTATAAACTTATTTCAAGTTCTCACCCTATTGTTGATGTTTTACAGAGCCATCCTTCATCAGTGAGGTGCGTAATTGTGGCAAGGGCATTGCGAGTCAGATAGATCGTGGATAGTCAGTTTAGAGAATACCCCATTATGTATGAACAATGAAGTTGTAATATATAGGCTTAAAGTAATGTAAACCTTATAGAGGATGGATTGTAATAGTTTTAAATTAGAAATTTATTTACTCTGATGATTTACTATCTATATCTCATTTATGTTGTACAGGTTAGTGTATGTTTTCGCTAGAAAAAATCTTACCGTTTGGCAGTTGTGTTTTACATGCCCGAGTAGGACCCATGGACGGGTCTTGAGGCATGATAGATAAGAGTAGTATCAGAGCCTAGAAAATTATTTTTAGGTTGTTTTGGTAAACTTTTTAGGATGACTTTAAGGACTTAGGAACGCGAGTGAGCGTGAACATTAGCGAAAGTGAACAACTCGGTCTTGTAGTATTTCCAAATGAAATGTTGGGGACTGATCGTCGGAAATGTTTCCTTCATTTTTTGGATAATCATGTTGGCGGTAGATAATGTGATGTCGGAAATGAGAGCGGTGTTCCTCAAGAACTTTCGCTAAATTGGATCAACCTTATTTTATTTGACACTATTGGGACTTTCACTTAATTAAAGTACATTGAAATTGTCTGCCGCGAACGAACCGGCCCCGCCGTAGGTTGTTTCTAGGGCGAGTGGTTATTCATGGTAGAGATAAAATATGTTTATGTTTTATTTTGAAATCAGGATTATAGGTTCATGGTTTCCAACAGACTCAAGAATCTGTTGTTAATTACCCCACACTTTCGGTGTTAAGGAACCCTCGATTAAGAGACCAAATATAAATGCTGATAATAAAAGAGACAAAACAGGCAAATAAAATTTTATTGATATGATTTGCCGTGTATATGGCTTAAGCAGGGGCATACTCCCACTGTACATGAATTGAATCCTAAGTGTATGTATTAGGATTCAGTCGGATTTGAGATTGACTAGGTCCTAAGTATATGTGTTAAAACCTAGTCAATATTAGACTCTATGTATTAGAGTCTAATTGGCTCTAAGTATATGTCTTAGAGTCCGATTATGTCCACCTTGGTTATATGTTCCAAGATGGAGATGTGACCAGACCTCAAGTATATGTATTGAGGTGGGTCGAACTAGATCCTAAGTATATGTGTTAAGATCTAGTCGATATTAAACTCTATGTATTAGAGTCTAATTGGCTCTAAGTATATGTCTTAGAGTCCGATTATATTCACCTTGGTTGTATGTTCCAAGGTGGAGATGTGACCAGACCTCAAGTATATGTATTGAGGTGAGTCGAATTACCCGAAAGTGGAGAGTGGCTAATTCCCGAGTATATGTATCAGGATAAACCGAGTTTCACTCTAGTTATATGTGCTAGAATGAAGGTCTGACTAAGCCCTAAGTATATGTATTAGGGGTAGTCGGATTTGAACTCTAAGTATATGTATTAGAGCTCGATCGGGTAAGGATTTCACTCTAGGTATATGTGCTAGAGCGAAAGGCTAACTAGACCCTAAGTATATGGGTTAGGACTAGTCGAGCACGGTTTGACTTCCACTCTAGGTATATGTACTAGAGCAAAAGGCTGACTAGACCCTAAGTATATGTGTTAGGGTTAGTCGAGCATGGCTTGACTTCCACTCTAGGTATATGTGCTAGAGCAAAAGGCTGACTAGACCCTAAGTATATGTGTTAGGGTTAGTCGGATGAACTCTAAGTATATATGTTAGAGTTCGAATAAACTTGATATCATTTGACTGAATTCTAAGTATATGACTTAGAACTCTGTCGATTTGGAGATGTTTCGCCTTAGTTATATGTGCCAAGGCGATTGACATGGCCCTAAATATATGTATTAGGGATAATCGATATTTAATTTTTACTCTAGGTATATGTGCCAGAGTAAAAAAGGTTCATGATGAGATTTAGGTATTGGTTCATGAGATTTGAGTATTGGCTCAGGAGATTTGGTTCATGAATTTGGATATGGTTCATGAATTTGATGTATGGACTTGGTTCATGAACTTATATGGTTCATGGACTTGTGTATGGACTTGGTTCATGAACTTATATGGTTCATGGAATTGGTGTATGGATTTGGTTCATAGACTTGGATATGGTTTATGAATTTGATGTATGGACTTGGTTCATGAACTTGTGTATGGACTTGGTTCATGAACTTATATGGTTCATGGAATTGGTGTATGGATTTGGTTCATAGACTTGGATATGGTTCATGGGTTTGGTGTATGGATTTGGTTCATGAACTTGGATATGGTTCATGGGTTCGGTGTATGGATTTGGTTCATGGTTCAAGGAATTTGGGTTTAGTTTAACGACTTTTCGGTCGTTTGAAATTTGGATTTAGTTTAACGACTTTTCGGTCGTTTGAATATGGGTTTAGTTTAACGACTTTTCGGTCGTTTGAATATGGGTTTAGTTTAGCGACATTTCGGTCGTTTGGATTCGGGTTTAGTTTAGCGACTTTTCGGTCGTTTGAAATTGAGATGTTCATGAAGCTGATTCATGAAATTAATTCATGCTAGGAGCCCGTTTGTAAAGTCCATTGTATTAATTGATGAAATTAATTCATGATAGCGGGCCATTTGGAGAGCCCATTGGTTCATCATATTAATTTATGACAAAGAGGACCCCTGAAACTAATTCATAGAATTAATTCGCGATAGGGAATACATTTGGAAAGCCCAAAAAATTAATTCATAGAATTAATTCATAGTGAGGGGCCCATTTGGGAAGCCCATGAATTTGGTTTGGGTTGGAGGTATTTGGGTGACATAGGTTTGATAGATTTGGTTGGGTTTTATTTGTAGACTTTGGATTTTGGATTTTGGATTTTTATTTGTGAACTTTGGGTTTTGGATGTTTATTCGTGGGCTTTGTGGACTTTGTGGATTTTGGGTTTTTGTTTGTGGACTTTGTGGGTTTGGGTTTTTGGGTTTTTATTTGTGGACTTTGTGATTTTGTGGACTATGGGTTGAGGGATTTTATTTTCCCTTTTGTTTTTTTTGAATCCAAATTTGGATGTGGGCTGAAATGGATTTCAGGCTTTACATATTTTAGGCCTTGGACCCGAATCCATATGTGAGTTGAAGTATGCTGCGGGCTTTACATGTTCTGGGCCCGAACCTGTATATGGGCTGGACTTTTATTGATTTATATCTGCACATGGGCTGGATTTCGGGCTCCACATGTTTTGGACCTTGGACCCGAATTTGTACATGGGCTCTGTATTATTTTTGATTGCTCATGAGGTTGGACCCATAATGGATTGAAATAAAACAAATCCAATTATTTGAAATTCTCTTTTTTTTTGTTCTTCCTTTTTTTTTGTTTCTTTTTTTTTTTTTTTTTTTTTGTATATGTGGCTAAGCAAATAGATGACTAGACCGCTAAATATATGGTTAGGTTAGTCGACCATGCGTTGTGACTTCCATTTAGTATTATGTGCTGAGGAGTAAGAAGGTCTGACTAGACCGTCTGAAGGTGATAGTGTGTCAGGCTTTGTCGTATGAAATACTCTTAGATTATATATGTTAGAGTTCGAATTATAACTTGATATCATTTGACTGAATTCTAAGTAGTATGCATTGATACTCTGTCGATTGTGAGATGTTCGTCTCTTAGTTATATGTCCAAGGACGATCTGACGATATTGCCCTAAGTTATGTATTAGGGATAGTCGATATTTAATTTTACTCTAGGTATATCGTGCAGAGTAACAAGAGTTCACATAATACAATTTGGCGTATTGGTTGCATGGAGATTTGTGAGTATTGCTCATAGATTTGGTTCATGATTTGGATCATGGTCATGAATTTGATGTATGACTTGGTTCATGAACTTATATGTGTCATGGACTTAGTTATGGATTGTTCATGAACTTATATGTTCATGGAATTGGTTAGGCATTTGGTTCATGAACTTGGATATAGGTTCATTAGGGTTCTGGTGTATCGGTTTGGTTCATTGATTGGATATTGATCAGGATTTGGTGTATGGACTCGGTTCATGAACTTGGATATGGTCATGGAATTTGGTGTATGGCTTGCGTATGAACTTGGATATGCTCATGAACTTGGATATGAATTCATGGTTTGGTGTATGGACTCGGGTTCATGAACTTGATTGGTATCATGGATTTGGTATATAGCTTGGTTCATGGTTGCAATGAAATCTGAGTTTAGTTTAAACGACGACTTTCGGTGCGTTTGGATTTGGGTAGTTAACAAGTCGTTCGTTCGATTGAAATCGAGTATTCATGAAATGATTTCATGAAATTAAATAATGCAGGAGCATTTGTAAAGTCACCAAGTTATTGATTGATAAATTAATTCTGATAGGGGCCTTTGGATGAGCCCATTGGTCATGATATTATTTATGACAAAGAGGACCCATGAAACAATTCATAGAATTAATTCGTGTGATAGGGAATCATTTGAAGCCCAAAAATATTAATTATAGAATTAATTCATAGTGAGGGGCCCCATTGGAGCCCATAAATTTCGGGTGTGGGTTGGAGGTTTTCGGTACATAGGTTTGATAGATTTGGTGGGTTTATTTGTAGACTTTCGGATTTGGATTTTTATTTGTGAACTTTGGTTTTGATCTTTATTTGTGGACTTTGTGGACTTGGGATTTTGGATGCTTTATTTGCTGGACTTGCGTGGATTTTGGGTTTATTGGGTTTTTAATTTGTGACTTTGTGTGGTTTGGATTTTTGGGTTTTATTTGTAGAACTTTGTGGGTTTGGGTGTGAATCTTTATTTGTGGACTTGTGGGATTGGGTTTGAGGCCGGATTTATTTCATATGTTTTTATTGGCTTTGGATCAATCTGAATGTGGGTTGAAATGGGATTTTAGACTTTGCGCATATTTGGGCTCTTGGACCCCGAATTTATATGTGGGTTGAATATGCTGCGGGCTTAATGTTCTGGCCCGACACTGTGATTGGCTGACTTTATTGATTTATATCTGCGACACATGGGCTGGATTTCCGGCTCCACATGGTTTGGGCCTTGGACCCGGATTTTATGTAGAACTGAGATTAGTCTTGGGCTTCAATGCGTCTGGGTCTCTGACCGATTTGCATATAGGCTCTATATTATTTTTGATTGTTAGATTGGGCCGTAAAATGGATTAACCGATTTGAATTAACAATTCCGATTTAATTCCGTCAAACCTTATTCCCCTTTCTTATTTTTTTTCTTTGTTTTGCTCTCTTTTTCTTTACTAAGAGTGAGGAATAATAATTTTTTTTTTTCTTTTTTTTTTGTTGACTGTCAGAGAGAGAGAGAAGATCCAACTCTCTCTCTTTTGTATTTTTTTTCATTCTTTTTCTTTCTTTTTTTTTCGTTTCCTTTTCTTTTGCTTTTTGTTTTTCACTTGTTTTTTTTTTTGACGTCAGTAGAGGAGAGAATCCAACTCTCTCCTTTTTTTTATTCCCTTTTTTTTTTTTTTTTTTTTTTGTGTTAGGTTACTGGCAGGGAGAGGACAATCCCTTTTTTTTTATGTGTGACTGCGAGAGATGAGAGAGGCGAGAAGAGAGAGTCTCTCTCTGTCTCTCTTGTATCTCTGTACGAACAGCAGAGAGAAAGGGAGAATTGCTCTATTTTTTTTTTCTTTCTTTTTTTTGTTTGTTTCTTCTCTTTTTTATTTTGTTTGTTTCTTCTTATTTTTTTTGTGTCCGATAAATGAAGTTGACCTGCGATCGACCATATTGATCGCATCGAACGAAGTGGCGAATCGAACAGGAACTTGTGCATTTTTTTTTTTTTATTATCACATTTGTTTCAAGTGCGCGGGTTAACTCGTATCCGAGCCTATCACGAGATGGCGCCGTCGGTTAACTGTAATGAAACACCGATCGATTGAGTGGTCATTTTTAACCATGTCGAGCCTATCACAGAAGAATGGCGCCAGATTTTATACCCATGTCGAGGCCTATCACGAAGATGGCCGCCACGGTTTTTTTTTTTATACCCCATGTCGGCTATTACGAAGATGCCCGGCCACGGTTTGATACAACTACGACGAAGGCGATAATTTAATGTCAGAATTGTGATCGGTTCGAAACCGTCACGAAGATGGTCAGTGTTGATACAAATTGACAAAAAAAAAAAACGCAACGGTTTGGAGATATAATGCATATGCGCAACGGAAGCGACGTTTTAATTGTCGGCATTGATCTGGATTCGAAACCTATCACAAATGTGGTCGATAACTGAACAAAACAACACCCAACCGTACTTACGGGGCTGTGGTATGCATGACGTATCCCCTATTTATTGTAGAATCGTCGTGATTGTCGTTGTCGGTCGTTGCCGTAGATCTTAGAACTCAAAGTCCCTCTTTTATTTTCTTCTGTGATGTTCACGCTACAAAGGAGTGGGAGTGCACATCGGCACCCCCCTCCTCTGGGCCAGCGAGAGAAGATAAAGTGAAAGAGAGAAAGGGAGAGTAATAAAAAAAAGCTC
>NC_033630.1:7561912-7573245 GCF_001540865.1 Ananas comosus | reverse complement strand
AGCTGCCTGAGAAGAGGAAGTCTAATTCTCTTTCTTTTTTTTTTTTTTTTCTTTTTTTTGTCGGTGCTTCCTTTCTTTTTCTTTTTTTTTTTTTGATTCTTTCATTCATTCATTTTTTTTTTGCTCTTTTTTTTTGTTTTTTTTTTTTTTTGTGACTGTCAAAGAAATAATAAGTAAACCCTTTTTTTCAATCCTTTTTTTGTTTTTGATGGGCTGTGAGAGAAACCCAATTTTTTTCTTTTTTCTTTTCTTTTTTTTTTTTTTTTTTTTTTTTTGCGCAGAGAGAACAGAGAGAGAGGAAGTCAACTTCCTCTCTGTCTCCTGTGTGTATGCAAACCGAGGAGAGAGAGAGGGAGGGTACTCCTTTTTTTTTATTTCTTTTTTTTGTTCTCTTTTTTTTTTTCTTTTTTTTGTTTATTATTATTTTGTATTTTTGTTTATTTTGTCCGAATCTCGTCTCGAAATTTATGACGAATCAAACCCGTCCATTATTTATCATCATTCTCATGTTATTTTTTTTGTCGCGGTTTTGCGGAGTTTAATCTGTCGAGCCTATCGCGAGATGGCCGCACGATTTTTTATACCCATGTCGAGCCTATCAACGAAGATGGGCGCACGGCTTACGTAATAAAACCTCCGGTTCGATTAATTATTTTGACCGTGTCGAGCCTATCGCGAAGATGGCCGCACGCTGGAGATTACAATACATACGCATGGCGGAAGTGATGATTTGATGTTAGATTGATCGGTTCGAAAACCTATCACGAGAATGGTCGGGTTGATCAACCAACAAAA
This sequence comes from Ananas comosus, assembly GCF_001540865.1. NCBI lineage: Eukaryota > Viridiplantae > Streptophyta > Magnoliopsida > Poales > Bromeliaceae > Ananas > Ananas comosus. The sequence goes on along the minus strand of NC_033630.1, from coordinate 7,572,450 downwards.
AAATCAACCTACACTATGCGTACGCATGCGTATCTCCTGTTGTTGTAGAAATTATTGTGGTTGCCGTTGTCGAAGTCGTCGTTGTCGTGCCGTCGTCGAAGTCGGTCGGCGTCGTCGTGTCGTGTGTACGGATTGGAGAGGGTGCACATGGCACCCCCTTCTTAAGGGCTCCCCTTTGGCTCCCGTAGCAGCAGAGAGAGAAGAGAGTGAGAGAGAGAGAGGAAGTTTAAAGTTTTTTTTTTCTTCTCACCCTTTTTTTTTTTTTTTTCTGCTTTTTTGTGCTTTCTTGGTTCTCTCCTTTTTTTTTTTTGATCCCTCCTTTTTTTTATCAGAGGCGTCTTATATTAAGCCTCTAATGGCTTGTGCTTTTTTAGAAAAATATTTCAAAAATTCTTTTTTGAAAAGGAATGATACTTGATTAAGGTATGAATTTTTTTCTTTCCTTCTTTTTTTTTGAAGTGGGATATTTTTTCAAATTTTACATTTCCCTCTCTTTTTTCTCTTTTTTTTATTTTTTTTTATTTAATTTTTTTTTACTCGAACAAAGCCCCACCTTTTGCTTGATGTTTTTTTTTGGCGAGCAGAAATAGGTGGAAATCTCCCTTTTTTTTTTTTTTAGAATATCTGGTTTGCACATTCACCTGCGTGTCGCACTAGTGACCGACCCCAAAGGGTGAGTTTTGATTTCATCGTCAGCGCTAAAGGGAAATATGAATTTTTTTTCCTGAGTTTGTTTGAGCCATCCGAAAGCAATTCTGTACATCGAATTGCCTGCACATATCGCACCCAAGGATGAATGAGCGTTAACATTTCCATCGTCTGACGTGCAGAAGCCAAAGACTATTTGTGTGAGATTTATTGGCGCTCGGAGCAACTCGGCTATATCGAATTGTGCCCGCATTAACCGAGCCCACAGGCGTTAGTTAGATTCATCAGTCGGCGAGGGAAAAAAAGAAAAGGTTGAGTTTATTTACCTCCGGAAGCAATTCGCGGTAATATCGAAGATTGCTGCGCATAACCGACCCCCAAAGGTAGTGAGTTAGCATTCCATCGTCGGGCAGCGAAGGTAGTGGATGTTAGTTTATTGGAAACCAGCACCCGTGAGGTTTTCGCTAGAACCTTTTCCCTCTCATTTTGCCTGTGAGCAAGATGTCAGGTGTTTCTACACAGCGGCGGATTCACTTTTTGCCCGTGAAATTTATCACAGCCGGATTTCTTTTCTTCTATCTCTCTGTTTTTTCTGCTTACATCTCTCATCTTAAAAAAATTTTTTTTTTTTTTTTTTGTTTCTCACCTTTTTTTTTCTCTTCTTCTTCTTTCTTTCTTTCTTTTTTTTTTTCTTTGCTGTTCTTCTCTTTCAGATCCCCCTCCAAGAGATTTCATTTTGAATCTCATGGTCCGATTTATAGTGATATTAGGACCTATTCACTTTGGGAAATAATTCAAAAATTTTAAAAATATGGTAACCACATTATTTTATTTTCTTTGCTCTTTCATGGTTGGTCATCTAAGGCAAGCATAATCATTCCCCATTTATTTTATTACCTTCCTTCTATATTCTCAATTTGAATTTCAAATTTCAAAATTTTTTGATCCCAACAGAAATGTATAACCTGATGTTTTTACGGCAAATTTTTCTAAAGGAGGAGGATTATTATGTAATTGGACTGGTCAATGAAACAACAATTGTCATCTTCAAGGTTTGTCAATGCCTTAAGTCATAAGAGGGACCTCTGTGCAGTTTTGCGTGATAAGGTGTAGGGATGCAAACGGGGCGGATCTGGGGGCGGGAGCCCCGCCTCGCCTCCCGCCCCGCCCCGACTAGCAAATTCCCGCCCCGCCTCCCGTCCCGAATCCGTGATGGGTTAAAAAATACATCCCATGATCCGCCCCGCCTCGTAACCCGTGTAACATACCGAATTTGATATAAAAGTAAAAATAAATAAAAATAGTGTGAGATGCTATTTTTATTGGATTTAGAGAAGTAAAATATAAGTTAGAAGTGACTTGTGCTGAAATCAAAATTAAAACAAAAAATTTAAAATTTTCTGTGAGAAACAGGGCTGATATTTTAGCAGAAAATGCACAGTGTCAGAAAATTATGAAAACTAGAGAATATATCAGAATTATTTTTATGAGGCTAGATTTAAAGTTTCATGTCATTCTGACACCCGGAAGGTGAAAAATAAAATCCGACTACTATCTGCTAGAGATTACAGTTCGGTAGAGCTTTCGGTGACCAAATAGAGTCGAAACTAAAAGATTAAAATTTCTTTCGTCAAGTTAAGTAAAACCGAGCCTGACTGTCAAATTTGAGCTCAAACGGACATTCAGAAGGACAGGCGAAAAATATCTGTATCTGAGCTGAAAGTTGAATAGTGTTGAGGGGTTGTTTATAAAAGGGGTTTTGACCCTTTTCTTCTCCTCCTTCAGCCGACCACCACCACCCCCACAACACACACACGTATGGAGAGGGAGAGAGAGAAACCCTCCCTTTCTCTCTCTAGATTTCTCTCTCATCTCTCTCAAATTCGCGGCGTTGGTGGAGAGTGAGCTTGCGAACGCGTTGGGAACGTCGGATCGGGCCTTCGTGCCCCCGGTTGAGCGGCGTGCTTCCGTTTCGGCGTTCACATTTTGGTAAGTTTTTGGGATTTCGTTTAATCCTTATACTTAAGTGTTCTAATAGCCTCTAATGTGTTGTTAGCATGTTAAATCCTTAATTTGGGTTATTTGGAGCATTTGTAGAGGCTAGGTTTAAAATGGTGGATTTCTAGGGTTTGAATTATATGCTCTAGAATTGGATTTAGAGGAACCCTTAGATGCTAAATGGATGACTATTGCATGAATTAAGGGATTATGTGATGATTTCTTACAATAGTGCATCTTAGGGCTCAAAAATGGAGTTTTGCAAAATGTAAGGGCTTGATCTAAATTAACCCTATGTAAACCTAATTGCTAGGTATACGAACGCGTTGGCGAAGTCGGTTCGGCGATTTGTCGAGCCTATGCGAAGATATTGAAGAAACAGACGTTTAGGCTTCGTTTCCGCCTGGAGGGCCAAGGCGACGTCCAAAAATCACGAGAACGGATCCGGAGCAACGTGGCATTAAGTTATAGACCTTTAATTACTGGATTGCGGATTGGTGGCCGTTAGGTGGTCGAGTGCGAGTTCGAGCCGAACCGGGTCACGTGTGCCGTGGGAGGCCGATTGCAAGTGACTACAAGCAATCGGAAAGCGATTTTAGGTGGGTTGTGCTCACCGAAATGTCTAGCTCACTTCCATGTCAAAGTGAATTGTGGTTCATAAGTGATGCATATAGTGGTTGTAATTGTGGACATAAATGCATGTGATTGATGCTAGTTGAAAGCATGAGATATATACTACATGTATTGACTACCATTGGAGAACTAAAGGATAGATGCATGTTGACATATTGTTAGTATATGTTAGAGGTAATATGCATGTTGATAAATCCTGGTACATGTTGGATGGCATATGAATGATAACATTATGGAAATATGCTAGTTGGTATATGTATATAGATATATTGTGGAATATGATAAATGGAATATGCATGTTGGCATTGTGGAGTATGCTGGATGAAATTATGCATGTTGGCAAGTTGTAAAATGTGCTAAAACATATATGCATGTGCAATTGTGACATTGTGGCATTTGACATAACAATGAGAACTTAGAAACAAAGTGACATGTTGACATAAATATAGAGAGTGGCATTGATGAGTCTTGAATACTAGTGTTACAATAGTGACATCAATGGGACAACAATGCTAGATTACAAGTGTGTCATTAATGAACACTTAGTGTGGCATGAAAATCAGTATAAAGAACAAGTAGTGTGAATGACACTAATGCAAGTTAAAGATTGCAAGTAAAGAGAGATAGTTAACATTATAACATAGCAACCTTAAAGTTAAGGGTCATATGAGCATTGGAATCCTTAAAGTTGAGGATTGATCATACTCGCCTATAGTCTTGGTTTGAGCGTGGTCGCTCCCCCTTGAGCGATGAGCTCCGGAGCTGTCATCACTAGGAAGGGGAATCCCCAGAAGACGGTCCCAATGGGAGGAAGCTGAGGGTCCGTTATTTAGGATTTGAGTTGATGAGTTATGGAACCCTAAGGGAGGAAGCTGAGGGCCCGACGGGTTAGCTATCAGATTGAGAGTTGAGGCGAAACCTACGGGTTAGCCAAAAGGACCCAGAATTGGAAAGTGGATCTTATATTCATCACGAATTGACTTAAGACCGAGTTGAGTGGCATAGTTGGCTAAGATAAATGAAACCTTAGGAAAGAATGACATTCGAGCAAATAATAAAGAATGTCAAAGAATAAAGAGTTGCAAGTCGTAAAGAATGATAAGTGATAAAGAATTGCTAATATCATAATGAATGGAAAATGATAGAGAGTAGAATCATTTAATCTACTTGCATGAGTTGCATGATTTGCATATTGCATGTCTTGAGGCATAAACATGTATTAATATTTGCATTGAATATTTGTGGATATCTGTTGGACTAATATGTTGCAGTGCATCCTTTGGACCTGGTGGGTCGAGCTTTTCCCTTTGGTGGCCGTACCCACTTGGAACTATGGACAATAGTTCTCACCCCCGTGTTGTTTTTGTGGTACAGGTTCACACGTGAGCGGCGCGGCAGCGTGTGGCTAGGGCGTAGCTCCATAGTTAGCGCCCTACCATCGAGACTAGAGAGATAGCGGTACCCTAAGTCGGCTTAGCTTAGGGGTTTAGTGATGGAAAGAACAATGTTGTAATAATTATGTTGGAAACTTGATTGTATTTGGAAGCTAAAAAGAGACTTAAAGAATGTGATATGTGATGTAAAATGTAATAAGTGAGTTGAATGCATGTAATAACTTAGTTGTTTATGTTTTCGATACTTTCCTTATGCAATCTATGTTTGTATGCTGTTCTTGGTTGGAACATTGCGCATTGTATGAATTGTGACACCTTGGACGTACAGGGGAGACCATGTCCGCGGTACAAGGGAAACCCTGTCCGTTCGGCAGTCTATTGGCATGCCCGAAACCGACCAAATAGGCGGGCTCGGAGCGTGACAGATAAGATGGTATCAGAGTATAAAGAAAACATAAAAAGAATAATAGGAAATGGTTTAGTTGGACCTCGGAGACCCTAGGATAGTAAACCATAAGAGATTAAGGCTCGTGGGAGACGAGGACTTATGACTTTTGGCGAAAGGTTAATTAATTGGGTTGTGTTATAAACCTCTAAAACGGATGTTAGAGATAGATTTAAGGTGTGGTTTATTCTCAACCGAGGGTGTTCGTGTTGGGCGTGCACAACATGAAACCGAGTGATGAGAATAGACGCCCTTGCGTGACTTTCGCCCGATTTGAGTCGGTATTAAGTGTCTTGTGTTCAACCTAGAAGGTCGAGGATTAATAAAGTTGTCGCGTTTTAGGAAGCGATAGCACTGCGTAGGCGATCTTCGTTTAGGTTGGCGCGTGGTGGGCCAAGTAGTGTCCCTGGGCAATTTGAGGCGAGCGGAGACTTGGAACTTCGCGAGCTTTGGCGGCCCTCATGACCTTGAAGAAGTTAATGGATCCTCGTCGTGTTAAACCACTTTTGGTCAAATCGACCAAAGTGCGTCGAGGAAAATAGTTGGACAAAGTTCGATTGACATTCCAACAATGTTGGAAGGATTAAAATTGAGTTCCAAAAGAGTTGGAAAGGTTTTAGCATCGATCGGTGCGAATTAGAGTCGAAACGAAGCAAAACTGGAATTCTGGGAATGGTGTTACCGGTTTAACATCAGAGGTGTACCGGTACCACAGTGTAAACCTAGAGATGGCAGCTCTCGAGTTTGAAAAAAATTGGCCGTGGAACCGGTGACAACAATTTTGTACCGGTACCAAGTGTATCACCCGAACAGAATGCTCTCAGGTTAGCCTCTGCGTGATCGTGTAACCGGTGACAAATCTTGCTTGTACCGGTAGTAAATGGACCTCGGAGCAGAAATTAGTCTGCTGCAAATATGGACTTTTGGGGGGCCTAGTTGCTATTGTTGCAGCCTATATAAGACCCCAACACCCCTCTCATGTTCCCAGCAGCTGAAAACCCCCTTTCTCTCTCATCTCTCTCTCTCTAGAAACTCTCTCCCAAGGTGAAAGGAGGAGATCAAGAGGAGGTTTGGAGGAGAATTAGTGATTGGGCCTTGTGGATAGAACAAGGCAGACCTGTCACGCCCCGGGACCGGCGGAGGCCCTCCCGGTAGCGTGCCCAGACCGCCATATAGTCTACACATATAAGGCGTCTACAATAAAAGCGAAGATAAAGCAAGAGATAGACAAATAAAGGAGTAAAATAACTAGCAACTAATGATATCAGAGGCGGTAAAGTTCTATCAGTCTTACCAGGTAAAGAAATCAAGCTAGTCAAACAAAGGTAACCATACAGTAGTACAAACTGGCGCCTAGGTAGCAAAATGGTGGTCCTATACTATACGGTAACAACTTCACCTTCTCACAAAAGGAAAAACACGAAGGGATAGACCACCGTATCGAACGATCCCCCGGTTAAGGCGCGCGTAGCCAGAGGCCGATACTCGCTGTTCCGCGATCCCTGGCCTCACCCTCCGATGGAAGGCTCTGAAAAACAATCGAGAAACTAGAGGGCGTGGAATTAGATATGTAATTCCAGTGGGCAATTTCTGACCTCAGTCAAGAATGCACCACTAGGCCCCAAACGAAAAAGGGTAGATACGAATATATAAGTGATATGTAATAAGTAATAAGAACACGAAAACTCTGCTGAAAGAAAGCCTATGAAATGAAATATGCTATACTACTAGGTCTCCAATAAGCATGATGTCGCCTGGTGATGTACAACCTACGTCATCATACAGGTAATATATCCAGATGCATGACTAATATGTCTCAACATAACAACAAAGTAACACTCACGATGACAATATGTCAACTGCATATAAGGGTAAAACGTATCCGCAAACGAACCAGATATACTCGATGCAATAATGAAACCGGACGATATATAAAGAGTACATGCGGCTAATATCATAAGCGTGGTCCAAGTATCCAACTAGCTAACCGCTATCTATAGTGATTGTTCATATTCGACGGTTTCCTTTCCGAATTTCCATTTCCAACATTAGGCCTACCAAGGTAGTCAGGCTTGTGCGCGCCTAAGGGCTGTGGTAGCCCGGAATTTCCTACTCTTGCAATGTTGTGCTGTCCCACTCGACGCTAGGCTTCTCAATCCCGCACGAGCGAACGTAAGTCGGCGTAGCTAACTCCGAGTGGCGGCTTTAGGGGAGCGACGCCTCACACGCATGTGCGAGATGAGCCAACAAGGGCAAGCACGAGCATAGTCCACAGTTCTTAAATATCTAATCCTCACTGTCTCTAAATGGGATCCATAACAGATCCCGAAGATCAGTCGTAAGTCACAATGTGAATGTTTGCAATTTTGGCTACGGGCCTAGTGGCCCCTTGATGACACTTAGCATTTGATGTTCAACAGTTTTCCAAATCCCTCAGGCCCGTATCGCACTAGGTTTCGCACAACGTCCTGGAGCCCAAATGCCGGCTTGATACATTAGCCCTCCATTCACGATGACTATCCAAGTATCGATGCCTCATATGTAGCGAATTATGCATCCTTATTCATGTCTCAATGTAAACTTATGTTAAATGGTATGGATTCATAGCTGCAATGATAACTCTATAGAAGCATGAAATCCAAAACTCATAATAGAATGCTAAGATGGCAACCACTCTCCTCTCAAGCAACTCTCCTACTACATAGGGAAGGTCCAAGGTTTCATTACATATGACATGGGCTTCTTAGAGCATCCTAACAAAATCATCAATAAGATACATTTAGTATGATATGCATGCTCTTTTCCAAGATTTTACGGGATACAATTTACCAATATAGAGAATTTCTCATATGATAGGCTAGGTCAAAGCCCACCGACGTCAATGGAAGCTCTCGTTTTGCCCAACGACGAAGGCGTCCACCACACTCCTAGTATCCCTAAAGTGGGAAAACGAAGGTGTCACCCATGTCGAAACGAGATGGACGCTAAAGCTCAAAAACAAACCATTTGCCGAAAGGTGTCAAAAACTCACCTCAAGAGTAAGGAATCGCTCTCCTAAAGCTTCAAAAGAGAGCTAGAGACCCTTTCCAATCCAAGCCCAAGGAAGGTTTAATCCATCAATCTAGTCCAAAAGCCCTATAGGTGGCAAACATGCCCAAATAAACCTAAATTGTCCATTTTCTGAGGTGTTGATCTACTACAGCAAGAAAACCAAAAATCATAGAGGAAGAGAAAGGCCACCCAACCTTCTTAGAAGCCTCCAACCAGGTTCAAACCCTGAAGGCCAAGAGATCTCTCCTCCAACAATGTCCCAAAACCCAAGCTCCAATGTGGAATAGCCTCCAAAACCCAAAAAGGAGCAAAAGAGGTGTATGCTCCTCTAAAAACAAGCAAAAATCAAAGGAAAAGGAATGAGGAGGTCATGGAGAGACTCCCTCACTTTTCTCCTTGCTCGGTGCCAAGCTCAGGGAGGCCCTAAGGGGCGATGGGATTGGCTTATTATAAGAAGGCCACAATTGCGAAACCCCTGCAGTTCAAACTGGCTCAGAATCTGGCACTGCATATCCGGTACACGGCCCGCGGCCGTCCGTCGACCCATTCTGAAAACGCCCAGCCCGAGCCTCGGGTGGCTGAAGAAGCCGGCCAAAGTCGCATGTGTACGCGGTACAGCCATCACTCCCGTACCGGTAAGCACAGCCCTCGGAAGGAACCCGAGAGCTAGCAAAATACCGATTTTTCGGTTTTCGGTGGCTCGCTTTAACCTCACTTCTCGGGACTCGACACATGGGTCGGAACAAGCTGTCTACGAACCCTTCAGAAAGTATGAGATGGCTCGTTCACATCGGATCAAACATCTCGACTCTCGCAATTTGCAAAGGTCAGTGTGGTCACAAGCCAATTGTGCGGCCGGGGGCGTGAGTTCCGTAATTGCAAGGAAAAAGGGAATAGGATGCCAGTACGAGTGGATTCGGTGGTCCGTCAAAGTTTCTCAACTGAGTGCAACTGTGTTCGGCGCTCGGTCCATCACCGAGTTTCCGGGGACCTATTGTATTCGGTCCTTGATGAGATGTGTCGTTGTGGGTGTTTCGTGTTACCGCACAACCAGTGTCAGCTCGTGAGAGGGCAAGTGCCAACAGGTGTGGGCAATCAGGCTATGCGGCAGGCGATGGCCCGCAAGTTACGGGCCCGGGCCTGACCACTTAGCGACAACCTATTCCTTCTATAGGACAGCCTGCAGTGTTGCACCTCGGCGATGGTGTCGGGAGAGAGATCGTTGAGGACAATGCAACATTGTTACAGGTCTTTTTGTATTGCAAGTTTCGTGAAGTGAGTCAGAGTCTTGAAGGATGAAGAGTGGATTGCGAAGATTGAAGAATTCAAGATTTCGAAGATTTTGGAAGTAGCTCACAATGTGAATCACAGACGTAAAGGTAAAGTTTTAATTCATGTTATGGTGATTCATACTTAGTTATAGGCATTAGAATATAAAAAATAATAGATTTAATGGATAGAAAGTGCCTCGGAAATTTGCGGAATCCGAAAGCAGTGCCAAATCCAAAAAATAATGCATTGTGTACCGGTACAGCAATTGCCCCATACCGGTACAGCGCATACAACATTGGCAATGCAATTTTTCGTTCCCGTCCATTGTGGTAACGCGTGACAGCTTTTCGGCAGACCGGCGTACATCAGTGTAAAATCGTGAAAACATTTCTGAATCCGACTCCGTTTGTGATTCTAAAAGTCTATAAATAAGCGTATTGGGCTTCTCATAACATATCAACATCACGAAATACATATGTGGAGAAACGCCTAGAGGCTCGGCATTTATCTACAAACCTAATTTTCTAAGCATAACAGCTCTTTTTAGGTCAAATCGAGATTTCAGAGTTTTATATTTACTATGTCGATTTGAATCTCCGCTTCGCTTGGAGTTTATTCCTGTCTTTCTACGATACTCCTAAGGCGAAGGATCATCCGAGTAAATCACTGATGGCTCTTCATGAAGCGGCCGTCGTGGACTTTCGGCGGTGAACGAAGGCGGTTCCGTGGATTCGCGTGCGTGGGGCTCGTGGATTGCGGCAGTCGGCGTGTGGATTCAGCGTGATGGAGCTCCGTGGATTCGAGAGTGGAGGGTTCGTGGGATTCTCGAACGGGAGAGGGCGGGAGAACCCGAGAGATTGCGCGAGATTCATAGGAGGTTAAGAGAGGTTGAGTCGTGGAGATCGGGTATCACGCATTGTAATCTTCACTGCCGATTTATAAAGGGGAAGTCGCGTGCTCTATAGTACCTATCTCTCGATTCTGCCTTTATGTAAGCCAATAGCTAAAAAACTTACTTTCTTACGATTACGAGGTCATTCGATATGAAATTCCAATCCCGCGAACTACAGTATTCCCACTTTTTTTAACACCTCGGT
>NC_033630.1:7545521-7561812 GCF_001540865.1 Ananas comosus | reverse complement strand
ATGCATAAATGTGTAAAAATTTAGAAAAAAATATTAATAACAAAACTTTAATAACTAAAATTTTTAAAGTGTGATGCATAATTTCCTAATTAAGTAGAGTGACATAGAAAAAGTTTCCCTTTCATATAATTTTTTCTCACTAACACCTCTCAATGCAATTTTTTTGGAAATTAAGGACTAGTTTGATAAAATAGCATTACTACGAAAGTATATAAAAATATGCTTATCAGTATTTCGGTAGGACAATATGATATTACAACGAAAATAAATATATTATTTTTTCATCATATTTTCTAACTGCACGTGATGTAACATTTTCGTAATTTTGAATAGCGTTTAACTAATATTAGTTAAAACATTAGAAATTTTACAAAATTAAATAATATTTTGCAAAATTTAATAATTTTAATTATTTTTTAACAGATAAAATCAGACTAATTAATAGTTCACGACTAATGAATTAAATTTGGAATTTTTTTAATAAATATAAAAAATCAAAATAGTTAAAAATAACGACTCTCGATTAAAAAAAAAAAAGACTAAAATATAAAAAAATCTCTCCATAAATACCCTTTTTTATTTTTTTTCTCTTGACTGTTAAAACATATATTTTATACTCTCAAAATTTTAAGTAAATACATTTAACTCCCTTTCATCAGAGTTCAATCACAATTTATTTATTTTTTATAATTTATATTAAAAATTTTCTTAAAATAATAAAAATATTAAAAATTATTATTTTTCTGATATAATAGAGTTAGGGCGATTTTGTTATTTTGCTCTCTCATTTAATGCTGCAACTTCATGAAAATATGGGCTTTTTTTGCAAATAGCCCCCTAACTAATTTTTTTTTAAACTTGGCCCTATCAAAAATTTATTTGCCCCCTGATAAATCTACATTTTATTTTTTTAATATTTTTAAAATATTTTCAGGGCTTTTTTTGAAAATAGCCCTCTGATAAATTTTATTTTTAAAATTGGCCCTGTCAAACTTTTATTTGCAAAAATAGCCCTCGCCCCGCCACGCAAGCGCCACGTCAGCGCCACGCGGGCGGGGCTGGGCCATGTGTTTAAGTTGAACACGGTGAACCATTCACCGTGTTCAATACAAAGTTTTTGTATTAGACACGGTGAATGGTTCACCGTGTCCAATACAAAATGGTTAACTGCGAGATATTTGTATTGGACACGGTGAATAATTCACCGTTTCCAATACAAATAATTGAATACGGTGAATGATTCACCGTGTCCAATACAAACACCCATAACTTAGTCATTTTTGACTAAGTTGGAGGTATTTGTATTGGACACGGTGAATCATNAAATTGATGAGCGTGAGAGAAGTTGGTTTAAATCTCCCCTGTTTTTCTTTTTAGTCTATTAATTTTTTTACAACCCCTTTATGAGGCTATTTAATTGTTCAATTTTGTGCAATAGATTTCAATTTAAGTCTTAGTTAAGTCCATGTCTCTTTGGAGCTAACATTTTGATAATGATGGGTTATTCAGCCGCGCTTTATGTATGTAAAAGTGCTCTTTAACTGTTTCTCCTCTTGTTGCACTATTTCTTCTCTTGTTGCACCATTTCTCTTCCTGTTACGCTATTTTTTATCTTAAACTGCATTCATTTAAGAGATATTTATACTGTTTCTCCTCTTATTGCACTGTTTCTCCTCTTGTTGCACTGTTTCTTCTCTTGTTGCACTGTTTCTCCTCTTGTTGCACTGTTTCTTCTCTTGTTGCACTGTTTCTCCTCTTGTTGCACTGTTTCTTCTCTTGTTGCACTGTTTCTCCTCTTGTTGCACTGTTTCTTCTCTTGTTGCACTGTTTCTCCTCTTGTTGCACTGTTTCTTCTCTTGTTGCACTGTTTCTCCTCTTGTTGCACTGTTTCTTCTCTTGTTGCATTATTTCTCCTCTTGTGCTATGAGAAGAAACAGTGCAACAAGAGGGAAAACGGTATAAATATCTCTTAAATGGGTGCAGCTGAAGATAAAAAATAGTGTAACAGGAGGAGAAATTGTACAACAAGAGAAGAAACAGTGCAATAAGAGGAGAAACAGTATAAATATCTCTTAAATGGGTGCAGCTTAAGATAAAAAATAGTATAACAGGAGGATAAATGGTGTAACAAGAAAAAAAACAGTGCAACAAGAGAAGAAACAGTATAAATATCTCTTAAATGAGTGCAGTTTAAGATAAAAAACAGTATAGCAAGAGGAGAAATGATGCAACAAGAGGAGAAACAGTGCAACTTTCGTTTAAAGAGTGTAACTTTCATCTTAATGGATGCAGTTTACAACTGAAAGAGTGCAATAAGAAGAAAAAACAGTGTAAATATCTCCCAAAAGGTGTAATTTTCATCTTAAAGTTGCAGTTTACATTTTAAGTAATGCAACTTATAATTTTTTTTGCAGTTAACGATGGAATTTCATCTTTATCATTCTTTTTCTATAAGTTTTTATCTTTATTTTTTTTCTTGTTTTTTTTATTATTTTTTTGATCACCCCTCTCTGCCAACGGTCACAGCCCCGGCGACGACGCCGCTAAGGACCCCCACTCCGAGGCTGCAACGCCGCAGTGACCTCCACGGTGTCGGCGTTGGCGCCTGCGAAGATGCATCGTCGTCGAAGGCGGCAGAGGAGGAGGGAGAGGGAGAGGACGAGAGGGCGGAGAAGGGCAAGAGAAGCGTCGTCGTCGGAGACAGTGTAGGAGAGTCGGAGAGGTAAAAAAAAAAAAAACAACAGTGTCGGCGCGGGCGTCCTGCGGGAATCGGAGTGCGAGGAAAATGGGTTGTGGGCGGGTCGAGAGTAAGGATACGCGGACAAAATCGACAGCGCAAGCACCTCTCCGCATTTCTCGTCTGCCCCCTCCTGGAAGAGAAAGATAAAAAAAGAACGAGAAAAAAAAGAGGAAGAGAAAAAGGTATATGGCCGCTCCGTCCGCTCCGCGCTCTCTGGAAACGCAGAGCAAAGAACAAGAGAAACAAAAAGGAGAGAGAAAGAACGGAAAGAGAAAAAAGTGTAAGAGGTATTTTGGTCAGTTTGCTGAAAAACGCGGACCGAATCTATCTATCTGGCAAAACGAAAAGGTGGCCCCGTTTTGGCAAAAGTTCTCAAAATAAGTGAATTTCCATCATAATTGGCTATATGAATTGTGCTTTCCAAAAACTTTTTTAAAGCTCAAGATCCTATCTAAACGTGTATATATTGACTACTGTTCTTATCTCTTAAATAGGATTGATAAAAAACGAAAAAAAAAAGGAAAAAGAAATGGTTTTCATTCATATGATGAAAATTTGCAAAAAAAAAAGAGTCAGTGGTGGATGCCTTTCATAAAGGCTTGTTCACAATCCTTCCTCTTTTTGTTTTTTTTTTTTTTGAGGAAATAGTAGCATCACTACCCGCCTTCGTTTTATTCATTTAGAAAATAAACTTAGCTTGGAAATGTTGAATCAATTAGGATTGTCGAGACTTGGGTGCCTCGGTACCAACACCAAGTTCTTCATTTCCATTTGCTCTAGGGACGAGTCGTTTGTTCACCAATCCTTCTCATTGCTATATTAGGACTTATAAGTTATGTTTTCAGACTTTAATTATCCTATGCCAAACAACACTTTTATGATTTTTTTTGGCTAAAATATAAAAAATTTTCTATAAATATCCTAGCGTGATTCATTTTTCCTTCCTGACATTCAAAACCGTACATTTTGCCTCGTAAAAAATGTTAGAAATATTTCAAAAGTCAGGCAATAAGAAGTTGTAAGAAAAAATCAAAATCTCCCTATTTGTATTATATTAACTTATTAATCTTAATTTGTTTGTTATTCTTATTATATATATAAGATTATATATAATAATATATATACTTGTTAACGTCCTTTAAAACGGACCGCGTCCGAGCGCCGGACGTTGCCGCGACGTAGCGCTCCATGCGTGACTTCATCATCGCCCATCTGTTGTGGTTTCGGACGGTTTTTTCTTATTTGTGGTGAATCTTTACCATTGGGTGTCGGAAAATCCATCCGTCAGTCCCCATCACAATTGTGCTCGTGGAGAGTAATTCATCCGTGACTTTGGGTACTTATTCGGTAATGGCCGACGTAACGGACGGAAATGCCCTTAAGCAGTGCGTCACACCTTCGTATAAGATCAACATCTTTATTGGAATAATTTCGCGATCTAATTTGTAAAGTTCGATTTTAGCTTTTCAAAAATTAGTTGATTTTTAAATCACGAAACAGAGTTTCTGTGCGGTATTTGTTTCATCTAAATAGCAATGCAAAATGACCATTTACCCTTACTTATGCCTTTAAGGAAAAAAATAATTTAAATATTTTTTGTCATTTCAAAAATATATTCTGGTATATCAATTATAATAAGGGACGTAATTACGTGACAAACCCCTGACAGATGGAGGGTTAATACATCAACATTGAATTTTTGAGAGATAAAACTCATAAGATTTTTAAAAGTCACAGGAAAAAATATAAAAAAGCATCGTACTTAGATAAGAATTTCTAACATTATTAGACTAAGTTTTTTTTACTTTTACACTACTATTTTCTTCTTCAAACACTTCTTCAAATTATTTCCCTTTTTTTTTTTTTTTTTTTCAATGCTCTAACTATCAACAAATTACCGGTTAAAAAGACATAACATATATATCAAACTCATTTGAGTATAAAAGTTAATAAATACATAAAACAAAAAAGGTACTTGAAAATAATTTAATAGAAGTTTCATGAATCCATTATGGATATTATTTTAACATTATTTTTCTATTTAACAGCCATAAAAAAGTTCAAATTTTATAAAAACAAGAAATTTGATGTAATAGTAATATCTATATAACAAGAAATAAATACGTTGAGTAGTGTCCTCGCGAGAAAAGAAAATAGTGAAACAAAAAATAAACTTTATAAATAGGAAAGAATTAATAAAATAGTAAAATGACATAAAATATTTGTAAAAAATATAAACTAATTGTAAATACGTCTTAATTCTTATGTTGTACATCATCAATTGCGCGGAGTATTGTACCCGATTAGAGTTTTAGTTTATACACGTTACACTACTCAGTGGAGTGAAAAGCGGTCAATGCAGGTGACATTTTTTGACCAAGTCATACTGGATCCATATTATTTTCGACGCCGGCATTATATACGGCAGATACAAACTTTTCATTACCATCAGTCTGGAAAGAATGAATTCGGATTAAGATATAGTAGTTCAGATATTGCATATCGATATTATACGATAGTCATATATTAAATAATACATATTATAAAAATAAAACTAAATGTGGTATTCCTTAGGATTTGGAATAGTCCATAATGAATACATAGAGGGGGCTAAGTTTTTTATAATCGACTCCTACGTAATTTTGGGCAATGAATAAACTCAAGAAGGTAACAGATAACGCGTGCTAGAGCCTAAATAAGTTAGAAGGATGATTCCCGAAAATGAGGCATCACATGATAAAATTAGAACAGGAAAAAGACAAAAAATGTAACCCCACCGATTATAGTCATGTTAAACTCCATATGACAATTTTTAACATGAGAATATAGTAAAATAAATGAGAATAACGGTATAAGTACTTTCCCCCCTGACAATATACATTAATAGCCTCTCTTTATTTTTCAGGATGAAAACCGTGGACTACGATCAAATTTCTAAAATCATATATTCGCATCATATTATTTTCAATTTTTTTAGGTACAGACGTAGATACAATATATATCGATTGCTAAATTTAACATGAACATAATTCGGTACTTTTAATATTTATAAAAAAATATAAAATTCTTCAACTGTTGATCGATGGAGGAGTAAAAGATAAAGTTTTAACATATAGTAGATAAAAGGGTATTCATCTAAAGAGATTATTATATCATTAATATGCAAAATTTAAAAATTTTTGATTATATCCTAAAGTTTTGTAATTAATTTTTAGAATTGTTGACATTCCACAATTTACGGCATTTATTTTTGTTTTAAGAACATTTCACTCGTTTCTCTCCTATAAGGCATTAATGTTAAATTAAGTAGTAATTAGAAAATAGTACTATTTAAGAACTTGAATTTAAAATTTTAAAAAATTTTAAATTTTAAGTTAGAGAAATTTGGTATAACTTTAGCAGTCAAAGAATTATTATTGTAATATTATTTTAATGCTAAATCATGCAAAATTTAAAATAAATTTGCCTTGAACTTATCCAAACCACTTTGCCTCATAAGTACTAACCATGAATTTATACTTAATTAGGGTTAATTACACAATGGTCCCTAACCTTAACTATTTTCAATTTGGTCCCCAAATGCTTTTTTTTTGGCAATCAAGTCCCTATTCTCATTTGATTTCATTATCATAATGTTCCAGTCGTAGATAAGTGTAAATAATTGACGAAAAATGCGCGACGTCATTGAACGGAGGCTATTGTCGGCGCACGGAGGCGTGTGCAAGCGCGCACGAGAGCGTCGTGTTACGCAAGATATGCAAAAAAAAAAAAAAGATGCAGACGGCAAATTAACAAACGGTGCAAAGGTTGAGAACCATGGTGTAACCTATTAAATTTATAACATGTCAAAAAAATAAATTTAAGATTTATAATTTAATTTAACATTTTGATTTTGGGACTTCAAATTAATATCTGGAATTTCACATTCCGATTTTGTATTAAATTTTAAATTCAAATTCCACAGTTTGGAATTCTAAATTCAAATTAATCTCAAACTTCGATGAACTTCAAATTCGAAAATGTGAAATTTGAATTCGAAGTTAAATTCAAATTTAGAATTGAACAAATCTTAAATTCAAATTTAAATTTTGAATCAATTTAAAATTCAATCAAAATTTGAAAATATTTTAAATTTAAATTCAAATTTAAATTTTACATTTCCGGTTCAAACTTCCGTTTAAATGTAAATTGAAATATCAAACAATCAAAATCAAAATGCAAATCAAAATTTTAGTTTAATTCAAATTATTAGATCAATTAAAATTTAAATTTAAAATTTGAATTTCATCAAAATTATAACTCAACTTTAAATAAATTTAAAATTCTAATTCTCGTTAGTTTAACAATTTTAATTTTAATATTATTTTTTGAAGTTTAAATTTACAATTTTGACCACATTTTATTTTTAGGGACTAAAATGAAAAACGTGGCAAAGTTAGGACCTAAATTAACATGTCAAAAGGGTCCAAATTAGGCCGTGGACGTGCTATTCCGTTAATTTAATGATTTTTTAACGTTGGGTGACTAACTTATATAAATACAAAAGTAGGTACTCAATTGCAAAGAGAAACAGGCATTGGGCGAACTCAAGTACAAAATGCTGCAAAGTTAACTACCGTGTATTATCCCTTTATTTACATATATAAGACCCAGCGGCTTTCGCGGCGGATAATCAAAACTTAATACAATAATATATAATTACTCTTAAATTTAAAATTATTGTTAAAAATAAAATATATAAAAAAAGTAACTTCTCATATTAAAATAGTCTAACTACAAAAGTTCAAAACTCAAAAACCTAACTCTTTTGCTTCATGAAAGCCAACTTCAAAATATAATAGATCAAAACTAAGGAATGAATGAAGCTTAGACTTTGAACTTGAATTACTCTTGAAAGGTAAAATAATTATTTTTTCAATATATTATTGTTTTGGAAGATAAACAAATAAAAAAAATTTATGGCAAAGAAAAAATGCAAAGAATTAATTTCTTTTAAAAAGGAAAAGATTTATTTTTTATAAATATTTTTGTAGATAAACGCAGTGAACAGAAAAGAAGATTTATTCCTATTATATATATATATATATAATATAATATAAATTCTATTATATATAGTATACATACATTTATTTATTATTTTTAACCTCTTTGTCTTCTACCTTCTCTTGCTTTTTTCTTTTTTTTTGTTTTTGCAGGAAAAAAGATCTGGATGAACTCCTCTCCTCTTTCCTCTTTTTAACAATAGTAAGTCTCATCATCTTTTTTAAATCTACCTCAAAGTGTCATGAAAAATTTATAGGGTAACCTTAATAAGCAAAGAAACAACCCATCCTTTCCTTTAATGTCTTTTCTTGGCTCGCCGAAGCACCAAATCACGTAGACGGTTAACGACCTCGGCCTCACGTAATCGCAACAGCAAGATGGTGTATGGTGCACCGGCGCCGGTATCGATTGGCGTTGCTCGGCTAGTACTGGGCGGCGAGCAGCGGATGCTGCTCGGGCGGATCGTCGGCAACTTGGCGGTGAGTGTTGGCTTAAATAGCCAGTCCATCCTGCCCTGTGGCGGGAGGCCATGTGGGCCGACGTCATGTTCGAGAGGCGGATGGCTGGTTGGGCCGAGTCGTGTTCGAAGTGGTAGGCCAGTGGGGCGAGTCACATCGAGACCGTGGCGCTGTTATCTGTACCTTTAAGTGAATTGGGTTCGTATTTCAAGCAGCCCGATGCTTTTGGGATTATGGTTAGGCGGCCATACTGATACCGATCAAGTGGGTATCCAGAACCGCAGTCCGGTTCGATTCTGGGCATGCGTCATGTTCAGGTGCTGCAGGGGGGATTGTTGCTTTTAAACTTGGGTCAGCTGCCCCCTTGGCGGAGTCATGTGGGCAAGTCATGTTCGAATGGCGTGAGGTGGTTGCCGAGTCAGTTCGAAGTGGCTAGGCCAGGTGGGCCCCGAAAGGTCCCCCAAAACAATTTTCGATATGCGCGTCGGGTAGCGTTATCTGTAGCTTTAAAGTGAATGGTTGCCTTATGTCGTAACAGGCTCGAGCTTTGGATTAATGGTAGAAGCCAACGATCGCGACAGAGCTCGTGCGACGGCGGCTTTCCCCCCAAAAAAAAAAGCCCCAGCGTTGCGAGCGTCGGCGGTAACGCGCGGACTGCGCCGGGTTGGGCTGACTCCCGGCGCGTTGGCGTCGTCGACGGTGACGGCTGGCAGCGGACGTGGTGGATACGGGCAACGGTGGTTTGGCCGTCGTGACTGGTAACTGCGCCTGGCGGCGCAGACGCGTGGACGGGGACTCGGCAGTGACCGGCCGATGGGCAACACGGGTTTGGTAGACGTGGCGGCGGACGCGGGTGGATGCAGCGAGTACATCAAGCGGACAGGGAAAGGAGTAGGAGGAGCGCGAGTTCTTCTTTCTTTCTGTTTTTTATTTTAGTTTTTATATATTCTTTCTTTTTTTGTTTAATCTTATACACTTTGTTTCTCTGTACCGCCCTCTACCTTTTTTGACGTGTCTCTTATTCTCTATCTCATTTTTTTTTTTAGAAGTAAGGCAACAACTGTGGATTGTGTGGCGATACGTGGAAACCTCCCTCCGCACCTATCGTCGCCGATTCTCTGACGATCGCTCCCTTGCATATCGGAAGACTCCCTCCTGCAGGCGTTGTTGCCTCGATTCTCTGTGCGATTCCTCCTATTATTTTTAACGATGCTCCTCTGTCACGTTGTTCCGCCCGATTCTCTTCTGTTTGATCCCTGCTATATATTTAACGTTCTTTCTTCCCATACTTCTTGCTCTTTTTTCTCTGTTTTTAAAATTTTTGTTTTGCAAAATCCGAAAATGTGGATGACTCCGCTCTTGTCTTTACTCCTTTTTTTCTCCTTGTTAACAATTGACCAAAACGAGATCTTGGGATCTCTCTCACCTTTGCATATCTCTCTTCTTGTATATATATATATGTTATTTTATTTTGCGTTTGGAAAGAGAGAGAAAGGGGATATTGAGCAACTTGAAATTTCTCCAAAAACCTGGAAGGACACCTTGAGAAGAACAATAAGTCTGGAAGGACAACCTTGAAGCTGAACATATTCTTGACCAACGAATCTCCATTTAGACTCAATCCCCATTTACAAGTAAAGAAGTTGCAAGATAGACTGGATAGCATAAAAATTCCACGTCAGCCTAAGAACGTCAAATTATGTATATGTAAGCAATTTTTTACTTTGCTGTTTGAGAAGAGAGAAAAGGGGATATTGAGCAACTTTTGAAAATTCCGTCGGTCCAAACTTGAAGTGAACAACCTCTGAGAAGAACTATATCTTGGAAGACACCTTGGGAAGGAACTATATTTGTACCAAGGATCCTCCATTTAACTAAGATCCTCACATTTGAAAGTAAAAAAGGTGCAGGATCAGATCGATTGAAGCCTTGAAAAATTGCCACGTACATGGTTTGCCTTAAAGAACTGCAAAATGATGTATTTGTAAGGATTCTAGTATGAAGCAGAGGAAACATAAAATAATCTGTTTTTGATGGGCCACAGATTTGTCCTTGCTTATAATATACATCTGTATTGAAAGTGACATCAAAATTAACGTTTGTATTGAAAAAAAAGTACAAACATCAAGATTAAGTCAACTTTAATTTCCTAAATAAATAAGTTTTAAATTTAGTTATATAAATTAATCTAGCTAATAGAAAATAAAACTAGTAAGATTGAATTTAAGTCTGTCAGAATTTTTAATATGACTTTGAAAGAAGAAAATTCATGTTTTTGAAAATAACTGACTCGTTACCATAGTTCAATGGTTGATCTCGACGTTCGAACAGTTGCAAACTATTTTTTGACATTCGAGTTCAAAGGGTTGAACAAACCATTTTATTAACCTAGTCACGGATCAACACCATGCCCTATAGTTTTAAAGTTATTGCAAATACCTTTCGTTATGAAACATTAACACCTATTATTTTATTCTTATTTTTTTTGTAACCATGACATTCTATCATGAATTTTGGCGTAACGGATTTAAAGCTTAATTTTGTTCACTTAAAAAATTATTTGACACTATAATAAAATTGTGTTTTCTTTCTCCAGAGAGGGTAATTACCCAACCTAATATATGAAAAACGTAAAAATTTTGTAAATGCACTTTCAAGTCTGTAGCAACTAAACAAAGTATTTATAGCGTAATAGTTACATATACAATAAACAAGGTGCATGAATATTATAAGTTGTTTATTTTTAACATCATTGATCTTTACGCTATACTGTATTCCGTAATTAAGATGGAATCAAATAATCTTGAATAAGAGTATACCTACTAACTGTCTAGCGTACTAATGTTTGCCATATTAATGTGGAAAATAGAGTGAGGCTACTAAGTGCTTTGGAAGTACGGAGCCTTTCCGTGTTTTAGGTCGTTTTCGATGTGCGATTTCGAATCGTCCGATCGGCTCCGTTACTTGATCTAGAGTAGCTTAAGGCAGCTAGAAATAAATTTATGATTTTCAATATCAATTGCCCTAGTGTGAAGGTCAAACATCAATCATTTAATGGCCGTAAAGCATTGCAACTTTAATACGGTGTCAGAAATTATTGCAAATCACGCTGAAAAGTTTGATAGAAAAATTCTTATATACTGATAGTAAAACAAGTATCAATATCTTTTGTTGAAATTTACTATCATATTATTACGTTTCTGAAGATTTTTATTTTTCACCGTTGATTTTGATACCCTTTCGTTCCTAGGCAAATAATATCGAAAAATCGCGGGCATAATTATTCGTTCCAGATCTTCAAAATACTCATAGAATCAATCTTAGACGAGCCGATGACCGATTCGATAATCCAAATATGAAAAAACGATCGGATAATAGCACGAAGGCTTCTGTGTTTTCAGAAGCAGGCAGTCGCCTTAGGGGTGCTTTGGCGCTAAGCTTTAAAACAGCGCATTTAGGCTGAAAAGTCGATATTTCGCCATTAGACGCGTTCGCGGAACTCACTTTAAAATCTGATTCCTGGCATTTTAGGAGAATCAGAAAACCTGATTTTGATAAAGGGCCTCAGAATCAGAAGCAGAAAAAAGCTGCTTCTTGAAAACTGATTCGATTTTGGATTTAAACATCAAAATTTTTTTTTATTTTAGTTTTAATCAATTATGAAAAATAATTTTAATTTCTCAGCATTCATTAAATTTTTAAATATTAAACTTTAAATTTTTAAAATTTTGATATAGATTTGAAAATTTCAAATTTAATTTTAATTTAAATCCAAATTTTAGATTTTAAAATTTTAAAATTTTATTTCAAATTCAAATTCCAAATTCAATCTTTCAGATTTTTTAAAAATTTAAATTCAAATTTCTCAATTTCAGTTTAAAATTTGAATTTCAAATTTCAAATTTTACAATTTCAAATTTCTAATTTTAAATTTCAAATTTCAATGTTAAAATTCAAATCTTAAATTTTAAAATTCCAATTTCAAAATTTTAATATTTCAAAGTTTAAATTTAAATGTCAAATTTGACAATTAGATTTTAAAATTTAAATGGAAAAATTCTAAAATCTTTTAAATTTTGAATTATAAATTTTAATCTTTCAATTATAAATTTCCAATTTTAAAAAATTGAAAAAATTTTGTAAATTTTAATCTTCAATTATCAATTTAAAATTTATAATTTAAATTTAAAATTTTACATTTTAGAATTTAAATATTCAAATTTTTAAATTTTAATTTTAAAATTTAAATTTAAATTTAGTATTTAAATATTCAAAAGTTAAAATTTTAATATTTTACCATTTCACTGATTATTTAAAATTTTAAGACTTTAAAATTTTAAATTTTAAAATTTTAAATCTTAAATTTTAAAAATTAAACGTTTAAAATTTGAAATATATTTCTTAAATAAATAGAGCTGTCAAAGAGTCTTTTCAAAATTTTAAATTGCACTAAACAGCCTTTTTTAACTAAATCACTTTAGAAAAAAATCAATTTTATTAAACTCCTGCAAACGCTCTATAGCTTTTAAGCAAAATCACTTCTCCATAAACCAAAAGTCACTTTCAGAAATACTTGTTTTCAAAACTAGGCAAACAGCGCTTACTCGTGAAAAATATGTGAAAGTACAATAGCCTCAATATATAAAACGTAAATGTATTACTTGAAGAGGACAAAAAGACGTTGACATACTTGACAAGGACAAACAAGAGTTGACATAGTGCAAAAAAGGGCTTTTTTTATAAAAAACCCTCTAAAAATTCAAATTGACAAAATAATTCGTCAAAATTTTTATTTGAAAAACTACCACCCTTCTTTCGGCCACGTGAGCCACGTCGAAAATTTTGCTATAAGACGGTGAAATGATTCAGCCGCCTCAAATATATCAATGAAGGCGGTGATATGGTTATCACCGTGCTTCATAATATAATATGCTGAAGATAGTGAATCATTCACTTCGCTTATCTGTGTTCACTGGTCACTCCGTTCTATAATTCTGTGTCGACGTCCGTTTTCAGAAGCACAGCAGCCTTAGGGGTGTTGGGCCTAGCTTTTAAGAAAGCGCTTTTAGCTAAAAGTAGATTTTTCGGCTCAATAGACGCGTTTGGCAACTCACTTTTAAAATCTGATCTGGCATTTTAAATCAGAAAAACGATTTTGAAGGCCTCAGAATACAGAAGCAAACAAAAGCTGCTTCTCTGAAAATCTGATTCTATTTTGGATTTAAACATCAAAATTTTATTTTTATTTTAGTTTTAATTAATTAAACTTAATTGTTAATTTTCAGATTCATTTTAAAGGTTTAAATTTTAACTTTAAAAATTTAAAAGTTTGAACTATATACGATTTAAAATTTTAAAATGTTAATTTAAAATTCAAATCTCAAATGTTTAGATTTAAAATTTTAAATTTTATTTCAAATTCAAATTCCAAATTTCAAATTTAGTTTAAAATTTAAATTCAATTTCAAATTTCAGATTTAAAAATTCAAATTCAAATTTCAAATTAATTTCAACATTTCAAATTAAATTTAAATTCAAAATTTAAATTCAAATGTTAATTTTAATATTTCCAAATTCAATTTAAATCTTCAATTCAAATTATAATTTCAAATTTTGAGCAATTTAGATTTTAAATTTAGATGTAGAAAATTTAAAATTTTTAAATTTTGAATTATAAATTTTGAATCTCAAAATTTATTAAATTCAAATTTTTAAAATTAAAAATTTTTAAATTTTAATCGTCAAATATAAATTTAAACCCTTTTATAATCAAAATTCTTAAAATTTAATTTTAAATTTAAATATTCAAGATTTGATTTTTAATTTTAAATATTCAAATCTTAAATTTTATATTAAATATTCAAAATTTAAATTTTATATTTCTAAAATTTCATGAATTATTTAAAAATTTAAATTAAATTGTTAAATTTTAAAATTTTAAAATTTAATTTAAATTTAAATTTAATTTTAAAAAGTGTAAAACTTTATAATAATTTAAAATTAAATAGCTTTCAACATTCGCTTTTCATCAAAATTTTTCATTGTTGCCAACAGCTTTTTAAAATCACTTTAGAAAAATACATTTATCTAAACTGTGCCGCCAAACGCTCTACTATGCTTTTAAGCCAAAATCACTTCTCCAACCCCAAAATCACTTTTTCAGAAATCACTTTTCAGAGCTAGGGCCGAGCAACAGCGCTTTAGCTCGTTAAAAATATATGAAATAAAAGCCGAATATATAAAATAAAAAATGTAATTACTGAAAGAGACACAAACGAGTTGAGATACTTGAAAAACAAAAGAGTTGACATATAGCAAAAAATAGGGCTTATTTATACAAATAAACCCTCTAACAAATTCAAAATTGACAAATAATTCGTCAAAATTATTGTGAACAACTAACCTTCCTTTCGGCACGTGGGCGCCCGTCGAATTTTACTATAAAAGACGGTTGATTGAATTCACCGCTCACAATATATAATGAAGGGCGTGAAATGTGCATCCGTCCTTCAATAATATATAGTGAAATAGTGAGATCATTCACGAGCGTCTATCTGTGTTCACCGGTTTCATATATATAATTATGGGCCGGTGAATATCTTATCATATATATAAAAGCCGGTCGAACAATCATCACCGTTTTCAATAGGCAAAATCTGACGTGGCACCAAGTATGAAGGAGGGTTGATTTCCAAATAAACTTTTGATTAGGGTCATTTGTCCAAAATTTCAAAAATTTTGAGGGTCATTTATAAAAAGCCCGCAAACAATGAAACAGGTAGTTTGTTTGTACAGAAAGAAAAGAAAAAAAATAAAATAAAATAAATCTTTCCTCAACACATGAGAGATTGGAAATGTTTAAGTTTTTCATTACAACGCAAAACACCTGGCAATTTATTTTGGTATCATTTCAACGGACATAAAACTCTGAATCCATATCAAATAAAGATTAAATAAAAAGAAAATATTTGAATCTTGATGGCACGAAAAACAAATTTTCTAATTTTTAAAATATTTTGTTGTTACTCAAATAGTTTCAAAAATAAAACTTTAATGGCCTAAACATCTAAATAAAGTATTAGTTGATACGCATGGTGCTGGATATAATTAATTGCAATAATCTGCGAATTTGTTCTTAGTAAAAAAAGTTTTTTTTTTTGAAAAAACAATGGGGCGAAGATAATATTACCGGCATGGTCTATATGTAGATACATTAGATATATAAAAGAAAAGGTCTCGCCACTCAAGCACGGGCCATAGCAGCAGGTGCAGCGCAAGTTTATATTAAACAAATTTAAGAAAAAAGATTATTCCATTTAACGTCAACCCATACCCTAACCAGTGGCAAAATATTTGAGGTTGTCATTCAGAGTCTCAAAGTTCAAAAGCCAAATGCTCTACATTTTCAGCTGAAATTAAATTTAGTACTAACTATTCATTGTTATTAATACTCGTGAAAGTAATAATTAGTATTGTGATTGATATATGACAATAATTAAGACATACTTACAGTGAATGCAACAATTTATTAATTAAATTAGATTTGTTGTGAAGATTTCTGGGTTTATCTGTGGAAGGCTTGTCCGATACCATGGAGAGTGTCGGGACAAGCCGAGTCGCGTTGGCGTCGAAATAGACCGCGAAACGACTCCGTGCGAGCGTATGGGCACGCTTATCTCAAAGGAATTCTGTAGAAATGCAGCATCTCATGCTGTGTATTACCGGTCTACAATCCACGGCTAGTACCGGTAAACCGCTCGCGGCAATGGCTCAACGTTGCTCTGGGTTGGCTCTTGTACCGGGCAGGAGCCCGGCTACGCGGTACAGATGGGTGTAGAGGCTATTTGAGTAATTTCTCTCCCTCGGTTTGGCACCTCCGTTTTCCTCACCTATATACAGAGACAAGGAATTGAGAGAAGGGTAGTGATGTCCATTCCATTCTCTCTCTAGTCCGGTGTGAGCAAGGAGAGAGCTGAGTGGAGTTTCCGTCGTCGACGCGTCGCGCGCGGGATCGTTCGAGCACGTATTTGACGCCGGGATCGGAGGAGAC
>NC_033630.1:7496783-7545496 GCF_001540865.1 Ananas comosus | reverse complement strand
TTAAGTTGAACACGGTGAACCATTCACCGTGTTCAATACAAAGTTTTTGTATTAGACACGGTGAATGGTTCACCGTGTCCAATACAAAATGGTTAACTGCGAGATATTTGTATTGGACACGGTGAATAATTCACCGTTTCCAATACAAATAATTGAATACGGTGAATGATTCACCGTGTCCAATACAAACACCCATAACTTAGTCATTTTTGACTAAGTTGGAGGTATTTGTATTGGACACGGTGAATCATTCACCGTGTCCAATACAAAAACCTTGTATTGAACACGGTGAATGGTTCACCGTGTTCAACTTAAACACATGGCCCAGCCCCGCCCGCGTGGCGCTGACGTGGCGCTTGCGTGGCGGGGCCAGGGCTATTTTTGCAAATAAAATTTTGACAGGGCCAATTTTAAAAATAAAATTTATCATGAGGCTATTTTCAAAAAAAGCCCTGAAAATATTTTAAAAATATTAAAAAAATAAAATGTAGATTTTGAAAGTCAAAGGTAAAATAAAAAAAAGAGGAATTTGTAGGAATTTGCTGCATTTTAGGCCCAGCAAAAAAAAACCAATAAACCTTGAGGGGTATTTTTCATTTATTCTGTAATTGAGGGGTCTCCGTACATTTTTACCTTCCTATCAATCTACCATCTTATCACTTCGAGCGCGCGCGCTCTCTCTCTCCTCTCTCCCTCTCTCTCTCTCGCTCTCGCCATGGCTCCTCCCATTTTCGCCCTCGCCCCTTCTCATCTCTCCTCCTCTCCTCCTCCCCTACCCCACCATCTCCTCCGCGCCACCGTCGGAACCCTAGCCGAGTCCGCCGCTGAGCGCCGCGGCGGCGGCGGCGGCGGCGGCGGAGGAGGAAACCCCGTCCACCTCCCCCCGCCCATCGAGTCCCTCCGCCGCGGCGACTGGGTCAAGCTCATCTGCGGCGCCAGCTTCGAGGTTACAGTGCCTAAAACCCTAGTTTCCCTGACCCCCAAACCCCCAATCCCCGATCAAAATCGCGTCTCTGGCGATGCCCTAGAAAGAATTCGCCATTCTCCTCCTCACCTCGTTGGCTTGTTCGTTCCCTTTCCAGGATGCGGCGGATGTGAGGAATCTTTCCCTCGTCTACACTCTCGCCGGAGGTAAACCCTAATTCTCGACGGGTTTTTACCTCCCTCCTCCCCCCTTTTTTTTGGAGTAATTGAATTTGTACTTTTGCAAAATAGTGAAATTGTAAATTCATCCATTAAAAAGTTATAATTATCAAATATGGTTCTCTTTCCCTTAGTTGGCTGATCAAAGTTGATGTTTTTTCCCATCAAAATGATCATTTTATCTTTAGATTAATATATTATTTTTGTGTTTTGAACACTTTTTTTTTAAATTTCTGAAGTCTCTATTTTAACTCTCATTTCATTCTGTGTGAACCCTAAATTCTTGAAAAATGGTAGAAAGAATTATGTTTTTCAAGGGCATAATGGTCGTAATGGTGAAAAACAATTGTCGGCTGGCAGTGACGAATTTGCACATTTTAGTACTTTCCAGAGATACACTCATAGTCGAAACTTTGCATGAATACACAATTTTGAAACTTTGTAGGGATATATCTGTTGTTGCCTCTTTTTTTAATTATTATGTCGATTAGGTTTGAAACTTTTGCAATGATATCAGTGGATTGCATTGATTGCGCGGCCGATGAGTCTGTGGTTAATGCTGTGAATGAGGGGATCAATGTGGCGTTGTCGATAGCAAGGGTTCGGAGGCCGTGGGTGATGATTAGCGTCAATGATGATCGAGAAGACCTCCACTTCCGTAAAGCTGGTGAATTTACTGTCTTAGTAAACCCAAATTTCATATGCTTAATCTGTCTTTATTTATGTTGGTTATACTTCAGCTGCCTTGGGCACAATTGGAAATCTTAGTTTTGCAATAGCTTCTCTACTTGAGAAGAAGAAGAAACCATGCGTCTCGCAAGTGGCAAGTTTGAAGCTTCTAACATTGGCAGGCAGACAAAAAAAAAAGGGCCCTGGAAACAGAAGCCCCAGTTCAAGCTTTTAATTCTATCTCCAAGAAAAAGCTAGAAGAAAAGCTGCCGGTGCTTATTCGAATAGCTCTACTCAAATAGCATATATCTAAAAGATCTTGTAGAATCAATTAGGCCCTTAGGTTAAAATAATGTACTTGTACCTGGTTGCGTTTCATCCATTATAATCTATTTTAGAAAAAAACATGAAGGGGATTTATTTGTTTTACTTCCGAGGAGCTTTGAAATTTAACTTATCAAGAGATTTGATGCTTAAACTAGATTGCCCTCAAGTTGCAATTAAGCGCTAGAATTCTTCATCTTTTAATTATTTTAACAATTTCAAATTCCTCTGCTGCATAGAATTCGATCCTGAGGATTGCCCGGGCGATTGTTTGAGGCCGTGTGAAAAGGTCTGCCCTGCTGATGCAATATTACTAGAGAGTTCGTCAAAGGGGAACAAGTCTCTACAAAGTGATTCCTCATGTGATAAAATTAAGGTTTTGATAGGTTTATTCTTTCTCGTCCTTCTCTTATTAACCTTCTCGGCTATTTCTTATTCTGAGTTGTGCCTAACACAGAGCGGAGTGATAACAGAACGATGCTACGGGTGTGGTCGGTGCTTGTCCATTTGTCCTTATGACAAAATAAGTGGGTGCTAGACTTTCCCCCCTTTCTCCTAATAATTTTCTGTATGATTTGACTTGTGGAATACTTCTGTATATTGAAGAGCTAAAGGTTCTAGAAACCTGGCATTTTGGTAAGGAAACGCATTTAGCTCTTGCCATGGTAGGAAGCTAAAATTAGCTTTTACGACCCAAAAGCAAAAGCTTGAATTTGAAACTTCAGCTTTTGTTACAGTGAGACGCTGCTGAAGAGATCGTGAGGAAAAAGCTGTTAGTGATACTTTGGGCAGCTCTATTCAAATACTGAATCTCCAGCTGGCCAAGCAGGATCTACTTTTGTTAACTTAGTGTGCCGAAAAGAAGAGTTTACTAAGCAGTTTGCTAGATGCTTTAATGGAAAAATTGTTTCCTTAATGCTTTGACCGTTTGTTGTTTTGTTTCGTGTTCGTAAATGTTTTCTTAATCTGATTGTTCCTGCCTTTTTTGGCTTATCTTTTAGAAGCTGCAAAGTTCTGCTTGAACCATTTCAGGAGCTGTGACTTATGTTAGGGATCCTTCTTTGACATCTCATCTTTTAAGTAGAGATGATGTGGATGCGATAGAAATACATACGAGTGGGAGGTGATGCTGAATTTTACCTTTGAAAATTGTTTAGAGTGATTTTGGACTGATCTTGTTTACTTACTTTAGTCTTGTTTAATCAGTATATTAATGTGCTTTTGAAATGCTTTTGTAGGGGCACTGATTTGTTCAGTGATTTATGGAGTAGCTTGGGTGATTCACTTGACCATGTGAAATTAATTGCAGTAAGTTAGAGCCTTGTGCTCATGCATGATGATCAACTTATAGCCAAAAAAGTTCTTTTTTCTCTTTAATTGCCCCATCTCTTTGAGATATGCAATGTACTTTAATGGAACGTGCAATATAGATGTAATTTTTCGTCTAACAGGTGAATATAGAGAAAACTAATGTAATCTCAAGATGTTTTTGATGTATTCTATAAATCAAATATCTTTGCTAGTAACTCAGAGAGAGTCTCTTCTACTTGTGCCACTCAAATGTTTTCATGGTGATTTGAAGTGCTTCCTTTTAAACTTGGATAGTTCACAAAGCCCACACACTAGAAGAAGTTTAATATGATACTAGATCTTTTTGATGCCAGCCTTTTTTTCTTCCGTTTCTTTCTTTTACCTCATTTTAATAGTCCTATTAGTTTTAGCTATTCCTTTTCTTGATTTTACTAAGTCTCCACTTTCTTTCTGATTGTATGAGGAAACAAGGAAGCGAAGAAAATGTTTGGCATATTTTCATGTAATTATACTGTATATTTCTCTTTCTATTTTCCTGTACCGTTGTCTTTCTATATTGCATTTGTATGGAATCTATGGATATAGAAACACTTAGTGTAACAATCAGCTGGATTTAGGAAGATAGATGAGAGAGAATAAAGCAAAGAAGATGGGTAATTTACATTTTAGTAGCAATTGAAACTACACTAGTTTAAGTTAATGTCCATTGCCGGATTTATCGTTTTCATGCTTTTTATAAATGGCAAGTGATGACAGATTCGTTTATATGTGGTACCATTGTTTTGAGATTTAATATTTCAGGTTAGTTTGCCTGATGTTGGTCCATCAACAGTTGCTGTGATGAATGCTATATGCTCAATTATGGAGTCTCACCCTTGTAGGTACAATCTGTGGCAGGTTGGTTTCCTCAGATAAATTGAATATCATTTTTGTGGTCATATAATACCTACTGATGCTTTGTCATGTTTTTTCTATTACGATACGGGATTTGATACTTGAAACAAAGATATCAAATAGAACACCTTATCAAGTTGCTACCATGAAATATAGGAGCTGAGGTATTTTAAACCTGTGCACTCAATTGCATAGTTGAGACTTCTAGTAAGTGCTTTCATGTGTTGTTTTAATTTATCCTTGCCCTAGTGCATGGCTTTATTTTGATCCTATTGAATCTAACAAGAATAGCGTATTGACCTGTCAACAATCATATCTCTTAATATGCTAAGTAGCTAAGTCAATATTTTTTGTTAAAAAAAATTTCTCCACTATTGTTATTGTTATATGCAAGGATTTAAGTGCCGTGGCATAGGGTCGTGCTAGAAATTTGCCTGCACGATACGACACGATGCGTGCCAGGCCGTACTGATGCGTGTCGGCCACAAAAAAATATATGTGTGTCGACATATAATGGTGTAAAATATTTATTTTCTTTAGCAGCAAAATATGCCAATTATTTATTATATATTTTTATCAAATCTTTTGAACTTTATTGTGGATATTACTTACTAATTTTAAGAATAGAGGGTTTTGAGTTGTGCCATCGGTATGGGGACTGTATCGTGCCGATATTTTGTTGGCATGATATGGTGCATACGGTCCGTGCCGATAGGCATTTTAATCCTTGGTTATATGTTTGGCTTCACTGCTAATTTAGCCCTAAAGTTTGACGTACCCGACAGTTTCAATTTCAGCAATTTAGTGTCTGAAGTTCATTCAGCTTAGCAATTAAGCTTTTTCTATTCTACAATTTGAGAAAGATGTCATGTCAACACCATCATGAGGGTGTGTACTGTTACACTGAGTCTTGAATGAGATTGAATCTACAGGACAAACTTCTGGTCCTAAATTGTTTGGTGACAAAATTGATACCAGAATCAAACTTTAGGAACTAAATTTATGAAACTTGGACTCCGAGGACGAAGTTGAAATCAGGGTCAAATATAAGGACTAGACATTTGGACATGAAGTATATCTTTCTTCTATGTTGTATAATGTTCTGAATGTACACTTGTGTTTAACTAGTTAGATGGCCGGCCAATGAGCGGCGACATCGGTCGAGGTGCGACAAGAGAAGCGATTGCTTTTGCAGTTCGTTTGGCTTCTACACAGGATAAGCCTCATGGTAGATATTTGACATCCTTTGAACATTCGAGATTATTTGATTACCTTTCGAGATTATTTTCCTCACTGAATCAGTGGTTTCACTGCATTTGGCCTTTAAAGGGTTTTATCAGGTGGCTGGTGGGACCAACTCTCACACTATAGATTGCCTAAAGAAAGTGGGTCTGTTCCAAGCAGTGAACTTTCCTGGTAATGTATTTCCTTTTTATTTTGTATAAATAAATAAAGAAAAGAAAGAAAAGAAATGTATGTATGTGTGTTTTTTCATGTATGTTTAATTGGTTAAATTAATACTAGTTTGAATTTATCAGAACGATCTTCGGAGACGAGTGGTGCAGCCAAATTGGATGGTTCTAAGCAAGCTTTGATTGGCGGGATAGCCTACGGTGGTTATGCTCGAAAGGTTTTGTATTTACCACCACAATCAACTTGGTTTTTTAATATTTATTATCATATCTTCTAGTTACTATTGAAATAAGCTTTAGGCCAAAATACATAGAACTCTCTCGTAAATATTCGCTTTTTCACTTTCCCAACATGACTTTCAAAAACTTACATATTATTTTGTAAAAATTCAAGTTGATGCACTTAGCCCCCTTTTGTCAGGGTTCTGTCACTTCTGTCACTGTTTCGTTTATTTTTTATCGTTTATACCGAAAGTGCCGGTGAAAATGATATAATTATATTAAAAATTAATCTCTAGAATAAGGGCAAGTTGGTCATTCACCTTCTCCATGAACTCTGTAATTCCCTAAAATCCTTTTTGAAATTTTGAGGGGACAAAAATAATATATTTTTGAGAGTCATGAGAGAGAAGTAAAATAAAAAAGAAGGGGGCAGGGGGATATTACAGAAAGATTTTCTGTATTTTAGCATGACCTTTATCTTGCTTCAAACTTTTCCTGATATCACTTTCTCGTGATGCGATTTTACTAGCTTTTAAATGCTAGTTTGTCTTAGTTTTTAATATAGCTTTTTTGCTATGAAAAGCAGCAAATTGACACTTCGAAAAATTTACTGTTGTCGAAAGCTGAAATGTACTTTACGACCCGCGAACATAAGCTCCAATCCAAGGTTTCCACTTCCGCTTAGTATGTCGATTCTATGATGGAAAAAAAAAGCTGTTAGTGCTTTTTCAACAGCCATATCTAAATAGCACTTCTTCATGAGCTCCAAAATTTGAAGTTGCTGGAGCATTTTCTTCGTCCATTCTCAGTCTTGCTGTTTCTGCTACAGATCGTAGGAAGGGTTCTTCGCAAGATTCCGACACAACATGGCCACGCGCGCATCGAGGATCACCTGGAGTTCCTTTTGGAGGCTCTGAAAGAAGCCTCCTCATTGTTGGGGCCTGTTAAGTGCTACGACGAATATCTGACCTGAGAGCCATTTTTGTCTGATGTTCTTTGAGGACTTTTTTATAAAATGATTCTCCAAAAATTTGCAATTTGTAAAATGATTTTGTCAAAATTTTATTTGGAAAAGTAACCCTCCTTTCGCCATGCGGGCGTTACGTTAGAATTTTCTTCTAGTAAGGCTGTGAACGATTAACCGACTTTGTAATATATATTGTGAAAGCAATGAATGGTTCATCACCGCCTTTAGTGCAAATTTTCGAAAATCTACCAAAATTTGTCTAAGTTTAGGAGTTGGTGCTAAAATACAGATAAAACGATAAATCCGTCTTTATGAAAACGGTGAACAGTTTACTGCCTTTAGTGCAAATCTCTCGAAACTCATTAAAATTTGTCTAAGTTCTAGAGTTTGTACTGAAATACAAATAAGATGGTGAATCATTCATCGTCTTTATGGAGGCGGTGAATTGTTTACCGTCTTCATCATTAACCGCCTCTAATGCAAACAGACCAAATTTTTTTTTTAGCTAGTTTTTAACAATAATTTGTACAAGTTTGAAGTAAGAAATTTCATGAGAACATAAATTTCAAAAAAAAATACAGACAAGTAGAACAATAAGATACAATCAGTAGCATAGGAATATCAACAAAAGCACAAAAATATATACAAATATGAACTAAATAAAAAGATATATAATATTATACAATGTGTTCGATCTAAATCATATAAATATCAATCTCTCGATCTTCCTCTCCCTCGACGTCCTCGGCTACGTCCTCGTGCACGCCCACGTCCACATCTACAGCCACGATCAACATCGAGCTCAACAGGAGGTACGTTATCAAGTGGCTCGATATCGGTCGTCTGATCGAGATCTGCGATAATGATGCCCTCAGGATGCTTCGGAATTGCATGAGTCTCCTCTGGCTCAGGTCGATCATTCTCGACAGTGGCCGATGTAGATGCTGGGCGTGGCTGTGATGATGACGCGTCATAACGATGAGAATAGATAGATCTAAAGTGTACTCGAGAGTGGTGGCGGAAGCGAGTCCAACGTCAAAAAAGAAAATGTCGAAAGGGCGGCGGGCATAACTCCAGTGTCAGTAGGAGATGAAGATCGTGCCACTCGCTGGCTCGATATCGAATATTATTCAATAAGAGACGGTGACTGTCACATTTGGTGACCCGATGTCGAGACGACCAAAATCTCGACTAGTTGTCCGATGGATCGCAGGCAAATCATCAACTAGTTGTCCGATGCTATAGTGAGTTTGTCGTAATTCGTCCACCTACATTATAGATAAATTCACTTTTTTCAATCTATATTAAATATAAGATTAAAATAATAATTAATATATGAGTGATTGTACCGAAACTCTCTCGGTCTGCCCACGAGGTTGGTAAGTCAATGATGGACGCTGTACTGAACGAGAAATCCATCTTCTCGTTATCTGCAAATACCACTGCATATAAATGGAGGCCGTTTGTATCGGGTCATCACCGGCAATCGGTAGCTGATAAAAAATGTACTGTAATTTCTGTCCTCATCTCTCGATGTGTGCAGTATGAAAGATTGCCCAATCCTCATTTGGCTGGCCCTGAGAAGTGACACGACGGATGGTCTCCACGTTAATGGGTATATGCTGGAGAAGACCAAACTGTCGTAGGACTCGATCTGGTACATACATCTCAACAATATGAAAGAAAATCAGCGTCGTCCTCGGCTGCCAGACCTCACTGCCTTGTACACAAAATGTCGGCAGTGCGACTATAATAGTATTTGTGTACGGCTTCCATATAATTTTTGAACAAGCCAATAGTCAGCGGAATGCATTAATTTATTTGTATAATATTGAAAAAGATGGCTGCATTAATACATACTTGGGTCTCTCTCTGTTGATTTAACTCATTTCGATAAAACTCAATATTTGTGGTCCTGACATTAGCTCCAAATTATAATTCGCCAGCGTTCGCCCATTTAAAATTTGAAAAGTATAGGTATTAGTTGCAAATATATATAGAAATGTAATATATATCAAATTTATATGTTCTTAGTATAAAACTCGTGCTTCGCTGCGGATAAATAAAACTTTAATAAATTAATATATAATTACTTTAAATTTAAAATTTATTTTTAAAAAATAAAAATATAATAAAAAAATGTTAACTTCTCAATATTAAAATAGTTGCTAACTCAAAATTCAAAACTCAAAACATTACTCTTTTGTTCATGAAAACCAACTTCAAAATTATATGAGATCAAAAGAATGGAGATAGAAGCTTAGCTTTTGAAGCTTTGATTATCTCTTGAAAAGGTAAACAAATTATTTTTTAATATATTATTTTTTGGGAAGATAAAAAAATAAAAAAGAATTTTGATGGGAGAGAAAAAAAATGCAAAGAGATAAATTTTCTCTTAAAAAGGTGAAAAAATTTATTTTTTTAATAAATTATTTTTTGGTAAGATGAAAACGTGGCGAACAGAAAAAGAGAGTTTATTCTATATATATATATATATAAAGAGATTTATTTCTATATATATATATACTATTTATTTATTTATTTATTTTTAACTCTTTTTGCAAAAAAAGGTATGGATGATCCCTCTCTCTTTTCCTCTTTAACAATAGGTAAGTCTCATCATTGTTTTAATCTAACTCAAAATGTCATGAAAAAATTTATAGGGTACATTTTAGAGTAAGCAAAGAAAACAACACTCCATCTCTTTTCCTTTAATCTCTTTTCCTTTAATGCCTTTTTCTTGCTCCCGAAGCAACCAAATCACTTGAGAGGTTGCGACCTCGGCTTCAGCGGCAATGGCAACAGGCAAGATGGTGTTGATGGTGCACGCGGCGGCGGTTCAATTGGCGTTGGGCTCGGGCTTAGCAGCTCGGGCGGCGATGGCAGCGGATGCGGCGTCGGGCAACTTGGGCGGTGGATGCTGTGGCAACAGCGGCTTCAGCAGCGTTGGGCGACGTCGGCGGGTACGGCAGCGGACAGCGCCGGGTTGGGCTGACTCCGGGCGGCGTTGGGCGTCGTCGACGGTGGACGCGGCAACGGACGTGGTGGATGCGGCAGCGGGCGGCGTTGGGCGTCGTCGACGGTAGACGCGGCAGTGGCGGCGGCAAACGCGGTGGACGCGGCCTCGGGCAGCGACGGGTTTGGTAGACGTGGCGGCGGACGCGGTGGATGCAGCGAGTACGTCAACGGACAGGGAAGGGAGGAGGAGGAGCACAGTTCTTCTTCTCTTTGTTTTTTTATTTTATTTTTTATATATATTCTTCTTTTTTTTTGTTTAATCCTTATCTACTTTGTTTCTCTGGTACCCTCTACCTTTCTTCTACGTTCTCTTTATTCTCTCTCTCTTTTTTTTTTTTTTAAGTAAGCAAACTGTGGATTGTGTGCGATATGGAAGACCTCCCCTCCTGCAGCATTGTTCGCCGATTCTCTGTACGATCCTCCCTTGCAATATGGAAGACCTTTCCTCCTGCAGCGTTGTTCGTCGATTCTCTGTGCGATCCTCCCTATTTATTTTTAACTCTCCTCCTGCAGCGTTGTTTGCCGATTTTCTGTTTGATCCTCTCTATTTATTTTTAACTTTCTTTCTTCTACCTTCTTTTGCTCTTTCTTTTGCTCTCTTTTTTTTTTATTTTGTTTTGCAAATCGAAGATGTGGATGACCCCTCTTTCTTTACCTCTCTTTTTTGATCTCTGTTAAAAGAGATCTTGGATCTCTCTCCCTTTCATTCTCTCTCTCTTTATATATATATATAATATTTTTTTTATTATTTTTATTTTGCTGTTTGGAAAGAGAGAGAAGGGGATATTGATGCAACTTTGAAAATTTCTTAGTCAAACCTTGGAAAGGACAACCTTGAGAAGGAACTATATCTTGGGAAGGACAACCTTGGGAAGGAACTATATCTTGACCAAGATCCTCCATTTGGACTAAGATCCTCCATTTGAAAGTAAAAAAGTGCAGATAGACGTGGAAGCTTGAAAAATTGCCACGTACACCTTAAAGAACTGCCAAATTATGTATTTGTAAGGATACCGGCAACCCAAAGCGCAATCTGCTATATCGGCAATAGCTCCAACGCCAGTAGGTTCCCCGATATGAATATGGTCCAATGCCCAAATCTATAAATAAATTATAATAAATTAAACATGAGAAGCTTTATATAACAATTATAATATTACTTATTATACCTATAATAATGTCGCGAAGCAACAACATTCGGCCTTTCTTTTTAATGAAAAATTCGGTCTTTTTCAATATTATACAAACGTATTAATGCATTCATCTGACTATTAGTTTGTTCACAGATTATATGGAGGCCGTACACAGATGTTATTATAGCCGCGCTACCGGCATTTTGTGTACAGGGCAGTGAGATCTGGCGATCGAGGACGACGCTGATTTCCTTTCATATTGTTGAGATGCATGTATTAGATCAAGTCCTACGACAGTTTGGTCTTCTCCAGCATATGCCCATTAACGTGGAGACTATCTGTCGTGTCACTTCTCAAGGCCAGTTAGATGAGGATTGGGCAATCTTTCATGTTGCACACATCGAGAGATGGAGACAGAGATTATAGTACATTTTTGACCAGCTGTCAATTGCGAGTGATGACCTGATACAGGCGGCTTCCATTTATATGCAGTTGTATTGGCAGATAACGAGAAGATGGATTTCTCGTCCAGTACAGCGTCCATCATTGACTTACCAACCTCGTGGGCAGACCGAGAGAGTTTTGGTACAATTATTCATATATTAGTTATTATGTTAATATTATATTTAATATAGATTGGAAAAAGTAAGTTGTTATCTATAATGCANTTTTTTATTTAAATTTTTATACATAGTTATTTATTTGCTAAAAATATAAATAGCGCCACTAAATTTAGTGAAATCATCAAAAAAAACTTGACAAAATTCTCATTTTCCATGTACTAAAATTAGTTAATATTTTAAAAACTAAAAATTAATGGGATGTCAACTAAAATATAAAAGTTGAGGAAGCTATTTTAAAACACATATAGTTGAGGGGGTCTCCATACATTTTTACTTAAGGGAGCTGAGGGTAAACTTGTCATATTAAAAGTTAACCCATCTTTAACCATTTAATAACTATGGTAAAGTTATAACAACTAACAGTAGGGGCATTGATGTTAATTTTCGATGTTTACAGGGATATATGTGATATTTTAAACTTTAGAAGGGCATATATGATATTTTAAGTTTTGGAAGGGGTATCTATGAAATTGCCCCTTTAAAATCGGCCCTTTCAACTTTTTTTTAGGGTTATTTGCATACACGTCCCTCCAAATATAGTGAATTGCGGAAATATCCCTGCAAAACGGAAACTCTCCCTACAAAAGTCCTAAGTTATGCAGATATGTCCCTACCGTCCAGATCTGTTAGAAAATTTTCGTTAATCACGGTTAAAATACTTAATGATGGTTAATTATAGTGTGAATTGACGTATTTACCCTTCTTCCTCTTCCTCCTCTTCCTCTTCCTTCTACTTCGTCGCCGGCGAGGAGATATGGCGGCGACGGTGGCGAACCCTTTTCCTTTTCCTCTTCCCTCTTCCTCTTCTCCCTTTTTCTCCCTTCTTTCTTCTTCCTTCTTCCTTCTTCCTCTTCCCTCTTCTTCGTCACCGGCGAGGGAGAAGAATCTCGTCGGGGTCGGTCTCGGAGGAAAGGCGGGCGAGTTTCTGGACGAGAAGCTCGAGGGCGTTGTTGTCGACGAGGGCGGCGACGAGGGCGTGTGCGGGGTCGTCGTGGTCACTATGGACGTCGGCGTCGGTGAGGTCGGTGAGGAGGGAGACGACGTCGCCGGCGATGTCGGCGATGTCGTGGTCGAGGAGGCCGACGAGGGAGGGGACGGCGTTGAGGGCGACGAGCTCCGGGTAGAGCTCCGGTGCTCGGCGTTCTTCCCTCTTCTTCGTCGCTGGCGAACCTGACCTCGCGCCGCCGCCGCCGTCGTCTGCTTCGACGGTCCGAAAAGGAAAAGAAAGAGAAGGGGAAGAGGAAAACTTTTGGAGGGATATATTTGTGAGGGTAAAATGGTCATTTCACGACTTCGCTGTTAAAAAACAAACAGCTCACTAACAGATGTTAACTGCAGGGACATATCTGCATAACTTGGGACTTTTGCAGGGACAACTTGTAGAGTTTCAATTTTGCAGGGATATATCCGCAATTGGCTATGTTTGCAGGGAGCTGTATGCAATTGACCCTAAAAATAATGACTAATTTGATGTTAAACTCAAATTAAACCCAAAAGATAAATTGGTCAACCTGACTAGATTGATCGACTCAAATCTGATAAAATTGTAAATAAGTCCTCCAAGTTATTGTTGTGGCACTTGCATCTAATTTGGTACGATTTGATCTTATCCAGACCAATTTGAATAATTTGATTGAACGATCACCTTTTATCAATTCTGATTTGCCTTGACTCACTTTAAATGCAATTAAAATTTGAAATTACTAAGTGACAAATTAAATTCAAAATTTATTTGTTATCATCAAAATTTATCATTAGATAAAATCCAACAAATCTTTTTTTTTTAATGATGACAACTAATTTNCGCGAGGCGAGGGCGTAGTTCCATAATTAGCGCCCTACCACCGAGACCAGAGATAGCGGTACCCTGAGTCGGCCTTACTTAGGGATGCAAGAAAACGAAAAGGATCAAGTTGTAATAATAATGTTAAAGCTAGATTGTATTTGGAAGCTAAAAAGAATGTATTTTGTAATTGTGATGTAAAATGAATCTAATGTGAATGAATGTAATAATATAGGATGTGTTTATGTTGGTTGATACCTTCCATTATGCAATCTTGAGTGAAATGTGTTCCTGGTTGGAACTTCGCACATTGTATTGATTGCTATGCCTTGAATGTACAGGGGAGACTCTGTCCGCAGTACAGGGGAAACCCTGTCCGTTCGGCGATCTGTTGGCGGCGCCGCGACCCGGCCAAATAAGCGGGCGGTCGCGGGTTGTGACAGTAAAAACTCTCAGGACTTGTCCAGAATTCCAGTTTTCGAACATTTTAGGTCGGACAACATTCTACAACCCTCTACCAAGTGTGGAAAAGCTCGAAATACATCCAAACACTCGAACCTCGCAATTTGCAAAGGTCCAGTGTGCTACAATTCCGTACACCCCTTTGACTGGTGGAGTATTTTAGGCTTGGGCAACATCATCCTCGTGATGTCCCAACCTAGTATCACAATTCGTTTGAGGTACGACCTCAAACTCTAACATCAAACAGTACTACTCAGACTGCTCACAATCTTAACGAGTACACCAACACCTCAAGGCCATTTGACCGGGCCAATGAGCCTCAGCCACTTCCAAACACCCGGTCGCGGTTCAATTTGAATCACGAGAGTCGACACACAGTCGAAACGGCCCAACCAGTCCCACAACAAGTGAGAGTGCTCCTCCACGAAGCGAAACACCAACCATAAAACCTCCCCGCCATTCGAGCTAACAATTTGTGACTCGACCGGGGACACAACAACCGATCAAAGACATCCTTCATTTCAAGGATTCTCGATCAACCAAAGCTCATGGCCACTCAGGCCCCAATTCCTCTCCAACACTCACTTAATTTCAGGTAAGGGAGACAATCAACGCAACTAGTGGAAGTAAATCCTCCAATCGCACTATTTCGTGCCCAAAGTTCTCAAGGCGAGTCAAATTAGCTCGCAATCCAAGGGTACCAGGTACCCACCACAACTCCACACCACGGAAGGCCAATCTATTTGTTGGCGCACCAAAACCATCCTACACGGTAGGGTGGTCGAAACGACGCACCCAATCAACTAATCATCCACACACGCCGAAGAGTTCAACGCTAACAAACCCTCGGGTTGGTCACTACACACTCGGTGTGTCCTCGATCTCACGATCCAACACGTGGCTTCCCACGCTCTAGGGTCTACGCTCGGACTACCATCCTAACCAAAACTCTGTCCTACCCATAGGTGCCGGGCCGCTGTCACACACAGCCGACTGCGCCTGCCCAACGGGCCCAGGCTCCTCAATCCCCGAATGGTCCAGGCACGATCGTCTCCAAGCATCATCCGGCAAACAGCCGATCCAGGGATGCAACTAATGCAATCCTCGTGAGATCTACAAGCATAGCAAAATAGGCTACCCACCACCTGCAAATCAACCGCCTAGCTCGAGGGGCTACACAACGTCGCAAACAGCGAACTAACGAGGTGCCATGCAACTCGACGAATAGCCGATCATAGGTGCAATTCACCAGTAACCAACAATGCATAACTGGAATGCCACAAAAGAAACTGATACGTGTAGTCACAAACTCAGCTGCTGCCGCCTCCTCCGTCTGGGCCGCGTACACGCGCCCGCCCGGGGCCCGTCGTGACCCCTCCATCTGTCTCAGGATGGGTGGCCTCCCGGCCTGATAGTGAGTAGAAGGCATCCCCGAGATGGAACCTGGCAATACTGGTGTCGATGTTGAAGATGGCGCTGGTACTAAACCTCTCGGACAGTCTGACTGGAAGTGACCCTCCTGGCCACAAGAGTAGCACCTGCCCTGCCTCTGTGAGCACTGTCGCGGATAATGACGACCACCACAATCGCGCAACTCAAAGTCTGACGACGCTCGGATCCTCTATGCCGTGCTGATGAGCCACGTCCTCGCGACTGGCTCCGGTTCCTGGAATATCTTGGCGGCCTCCGAGAGTGCGTCTGATTTGCACCCTCAGCCGCGGGCCTCTTGTCTTTTTCTTTGTTCGAGCCTTCTCGACGCTCCTGCAAGTCTGCCGCGCAGCTTTCCACGATGAGAGCGCTGTTCACCACATCTTGGTAAGTCTGAAGGTTGAGGGTTGTACCAACTGAAAGATCGACGGCCGAAGTCCTCGCTCGAAGATGCGAGCCTTATCCTCGTCATTCCGCACAACAAAGGGCGCATAGTGTTGAAGCCGAGAGAACTCCCTCTCGTACTCTGCCACAGTCCGATCCCCCTGGCGCACCTCGCGCAGATCCTGCTCCATTTTCCTCTTAAGGCGGACGAGGAATTAATGCTCCAATAAGAGCTCCTTGAATCTCTTCCAAGAAATCGCTGCTACATCGGTGTTGGGATTATCCTGGATGCCCACCCACCAGCTATAGGCCTCGCCGTCCAAATGGTGAGTGGCGAGCCAAACTCTATCTCTCTCCTCCACGAAAGTGTCGCGGAATAACTTCTCCATGTGCATCAACCACTTCTCAACGATCCAGTGGTCGGCTTTCTCTCCATCAAAGGTCCTGGGATCACACCTCCTGAACTCGTTGAGGCGATCCATGAGCTGCTGCCACTCCGCTCCTTTAACCATCAAAGGAAAAGTCGCCGCTGTCACAGACACCTGAGCTGGTGGTGCCGCAAATACCTTCTCCCGAGGTGCTACCGCGAGTGTCGTCTGCAAAGTGTCAAGTACGGGGGACAACCCCTTGGGCGTAACTGTCTCCACTAACGCGGGTGGTACCGAGACCTGAGCCTCCCTGGCAGCTGCCTGCTATAATAGGAGATCCTCCAGGCGCTGCATTCGTGCTTCCTGCCGGCGTGCCGTATCCGCCTGCTGACGAGCCGCCGCCGCCTGCTGCGTTACCAAATCAGTGAGGGCCACAAGCTGACTCCTCAACTTACGGACCTCTCCGGATCCGGAGGCAGCAGGTATCACCGCTTCCTCAAAAGTTGCTGCATCGTCCGCTCCAACAAACTTAGAGCGTGAAGTCGACATCGTCACTACAACATCATAAAAGCGCAAGTTAATACAACCCACATTACCGTAACCCCGCTAAAAAAAAATCAGTACCTCAAGTCAAACGAAAGTAAAGAAGTGTTCTACACTACTAACTCCTGATGTTACGTTGTCGGCCGCCAACGTAACCCTCCGCGAAGTTAGAAGCCATACACTCCGATCAAACTCTAACTTTTTAGAGTTGTCATAAAACCCAATCATAATACTTTCGCTCACAAATCAATTAGACCTCGTCTCTCACGAGCCTAATTCCTATAGTCCAATCGGCCTAAGGTTTGCTAGGTCCAATAAGACTCAACCTTAGGCTCTGATACCAAATTAATCTGTCGCGCCCCGAGACCGGCAGAGGCCCTCCTAGGAGCGCGCCCAGACCTGCCATATGTATGCACATATAAGGCATCTACAAAAAAAAAAGCGAAGTAAAAGCAAGAAAATAATAAAAGGAAAGGACTGCAACTAATGATATCAGAGCAGTATGATTCTACCAACTATAAAGAGAGTACAAAGATCACAACCAAACCATAAAAGTAAAACATAAGGTAATACAGTATCTGTCTCAAAGGTACACAAAAGGGTGGTCTCTAGTACACTGGTACAGCTCTCAACCTCTCCAAAATGAAATACATCGAGAGGTAGACCACCTAGAACTCGTCACTCGCTGAAGAGCTAGCTCGAGGCAACGCCCTTCCCACGGTCCCTAGAATCTCCCGGCGTGGAAGGCTCTGGAAGAAAACATA
Organism: Ananas comosus; assembly: GCF_001540865.1. NCBI lineage: Eukaryota > Viridiplantae > Streptophyta > Magnoliopsida > Poales > Bromeliaceae > Ananas > Ananas comosus. The sequence goes on along the minus strand of NC_033630.1, from coordinate 7,528,048 downwards.
AAACAGGGGGCGTGAGAACTATAATTTATAGTTCCCAGTGGACAATTACTGACCTCAGCTCAATGTACCACTAGGCCCCAAAATAAAAGGGTAAGCCAAAAAGAGCAATAGTAACGAATAAATTGCATTTATGAAAGCATAATTAAAATGCTGAATAACTACACTGCAATTAGACATGATGTTTATATAATGCACCTTTACTTTGTCATGATTTGCTTTATGGTATTATGAAGATCATGCTTTACTACGGTAAACAATGTCTATATGAATGCAATAAGCAACATCTCCTAGCATGCTATATATATATATATATATATGTATACTCAAGTGTCCAAAACTATGCTAGAAGCAAGTCCAATTAATCCAACTACTACTCTCTATCAGGTAGTGATTAAAACCCACTCGACACCATGTTGATTTCTATTTCCAATTAAGGACCTACCTAAGGTAGTCCAGCTTGTGCCGCCTAAATGCCGGTGGTAGCCCAACATCCCTACTCTTGGAATGTGTCTGTCCCACTCGACCCCGTAGGCTTCTCAATACCGCACGAGCGAACATAGGTCGCGTAGGCTAACTCCGGAGTGCCGGCTTGTAGGGAGCGACCCTCACAAGCATGTGCGAATGAGCACAAATGGCAAACAAGTGTAGTCAAAGCTCAAGTATCCAACCCTCATATCTCAAACATGGCAAAAGCTACTAGTAACCCAACGGTCTAGGTCTATGTCACAATGTGATGTCTCAACACTCACTTGCTTAGTGCCTCTTTATGACACTTAAGCATCACCACTAATCAAGTTCAATTTATATTCTATGTTGCAATTAGGACATTAATACCAATGCTCACTATAGCCCGGGGTCCAATGCCTCTTTATGACATTAACCCAAAACCCCCAAATAGTCTAAGTCCCCAAGCCTCTCTAGGCTTCCAAAGCCCCTAATGTTATAATTAGGCATAAAGGTTAAATGCATAAAAGTAATGTTCATTTTCATACACACACACACACACACACACACACACACACACACATATATATATATGGGATAATTTCATAGATGCCCTTATGCGAACCATTAATTTCATCAATACCCTCCACTAGTTAAAGTCCGTTAGTGCTCATATGAAATGAGGTTAAATTTTTAAAATGCCATTTTTACCCTTTATCTCTTATTAATAGTTAAATTACTAATAGGTATTTCAATAAATGTAAATTTGACTAATTTAATATATTAAATATTAAACTAAATTATTAATATATATTATTTATTAAAAATATATAAAAAAATTTATTTTATATATAATATGTTTTTATATAATTTTGGTTTTGTTTTTGACTTCGGATTTCGGTTCAAGTTCCGTTTGGATATAGATCAAAATCATAACTGAATTAGAATATAATGAGACTTCTTTTTTTGCACCTATAACTGAAACTATCTCTACTCAGCATCAATTAAGTTCATCCATTCAAAATTGAGTTCAGATATACCTATATCAATTCGCATTTCTAATAGGTAATAGTAATTTTGAAATAAATGGTAGATTTAATTTTTTTTCTATTTAAGCAAAAATAAATCACAAAACTATATGCATGCATTTTTTTTGTCGATTGAAAAAAAAGAGAGAGAGTTTTGTTCAAAAGCTAAAATATATTATATTTCAGTTTTTTAACGCATTTAATACAGATAAAATTACCATGAATAATTTTGGTTAAAATATTTTGGAAGCTTCCAAGATTAAAGAAAGATCGAAAAAAATCCTCAACTTTGTTTTTTATTTAAAGTTTTATACATAGTTATTTATTTGTTAAAAATATAAATAGCGCTACTAAATTTAGTGAAATCATCAAAAAAAAACTTAGACAAAATTCTCATTTTCCATGTACTAAAATTAGTTAATATTTTAAAAACTAAAAATTAATAGGATGTCAACTAAAATATAAAAGTTGAGGAAGCTGTTTTAAACGACGCATATAGTTGGGGGGTCTCCAAACATTTTCTTAAGGAGAGCGACGGTAAACGTCAATATTAAAAGTTACGCCATCTTTTTAACCATTAATAAATATGAAAGTTTAGAACACTCAGTGGGGTTGAGTAATTTCGATGTTACAGAGTAAATGTATATTTAAACTTTAGAAGGGCATACATGAATATTTAAGCTTTGGAAGGGTATCCCATGAATTCGCCTCCTACACACCACACACACCAACCACACATATATATATATATATATATGTATAGTATATTATATATATATATATAATAATGATATACTTATACACCACAACACACACAAACACCAATATATAATATATATATATATATATTATATTATATATATATATTATATTATTGTATTATATCACACACACACACACACACACAACACACACACACATATATATAATAGTATATATATAAAGCACACACACCACACACACACCACACACATATATATACTATATATATATATATATATATAATATTACTATATATATATATAAATATGTATATGTACACAACACACACAACACCACACACACACACACCACAGCCACACATATATATAGAGTAGGGCTAGAAACTTGTAAAGTATCATGGGGTGATACTTGTGTGTTTTAGCCTTTGGATGGAGAGATCGTGAGGTGAGATGATGGTGGTAGGTCGTGATAGGTGGAATAGTGTTTAATTCAAGGGCTATTAATAATTAAAAAGTGAGCTCCAATGGCTTAAACCTAATAGCACATGATGGTGATACTTGTAAAAAGTATCATAGCTCAACTATATATATATATTATATATATATATTATATATATAACACCACACAACACAACCACACACACACACACCACACACACATTATATACTATATAATATATATAAGAGAGAGAGAGAGAGAGAGAGAGAGAGAGAGAGAGAGAGAGAGAGTGTGTGTGTGTGTTGGACTGGGCTACTATTAATAGCATAATCCCACTGTTGCTACCAGTTTTTTAGTCTTTGGATCAACTCTTTTCATTATTTCTAACCATTGGATTAAATACTATAACCTAGTGGGAACCACTCAACCCTAGGGGGACCACTCAATTCTAACCGACTAATATCATCCTGACCTTACAATTTTTCATCCAAGGATTAAAAACTTGATAGCAAAAAGAGCGTTTTACTATTAATAATATTCCAGCACACACACACACACACACACACACACACACACACACACACAACACACACACACACACACACACACATATATACATATATACATATATATACATATAGAACTAGGCTACTATACTATTAATAGCACCAAGTCATTTGTGCCACCAAGTTTTTGATCATTGGATTAAAAGATGTACGGTTAGGATGATGTGGGTCCCCTAGGGTTGAGTGGATGGGTTGGTTGAATAGTATGATCTAACATGTGAAAATAATCAAAAGAGTAGATCTAACGGCGGAAAACTTGGTAGCACTAAGTACTTCGTGCTATTAATAGAATAGTAGTCGGACTCTATATATATATATATATATATAGTAGAGCTACTATGCTATCGAAAGTATAGAGGATCTTGTGCTTTCGATTTTTTGATTCTTAGATCAACTCCTTTAATCATTTCTTATCTTTGGATTAATACTATTATTACCTTGTAGGGACCACTCAATCCTAGAAGTATTATTTAATTCTAGGGGGGATCGCAATCATCCCAACCATACAATTCTTAATCAAAGGGTCAAAAATTCGAAAACATCAAATCCTCTATATTTTCGATAGTATAGTAGTTCTACACTATATATATATATATATTAAAAAATATATAAAAATAATATATTTTAATTATATATAGGCTGAGCGAATAATCTTAGTTTAGTAAAAATTAGGCCAATGTTGTTGGCCCATAAAAACAAATCCAATAGACAAATAAAAGAGCAAAATTTTACTAAATTTATACATTTTTTCTTTCTTTCTTTCATTCACAAAGCTCTAAATTTTTAATATATTTCTCTCTTTCTCTTTTTCTGTCTCTCACACTAAGTGGCCAAGCCGGAAGCCCTCCAAATTACCAAGTAACAGCATATGCCCGCCGTTGCCTACATGACTATTAATTGTATGATTGAGAAAATATACAGAATATTTTTAAAATAAAAAATTATTATTCATATAAAATTTTAATTTTAGTTATATATGATTGGATAGTTTAATCCAATATTTATATTTTTGTATCAAATTATAGATAATGTTCTATACAAATTAAACTATTGATCGTATGATGTTGAGAATTTCAAGCGGCTCGTTTAGGGCTCGAGCTCGCTCGACTCGAAATTAGGCTCGCTCGAGTTCGGCTTGAATTAATTTCAATCCAAGCTTGAGCTTAAATTTAAGCTCGAAATTAATTTCAAGCCGAATTTGAGCCGAGGTAAGCTCGCTCGAGCTCGGCTCGTTTCCACCCCTACTCGTATCCCGAGAATTGAGGTATTTAAAGTAGCGCTAAGTCACCAAAGTGGAGGACTTAGGCTGCTCTCAGGTTGCACCTTGCAGGGCTATGTACTGGTACAGCCTTGATGGTTGTACCGGAACAGGTTTTGTACCGGTACACTTTGATGATTGTACCGGTACAAATGTGATTTTCAGGCAACCCGAGCCTTGGGTTTGTGTGTTCGGGGGTTTTGTACCGGTACACTTTCCCATGTACCGGTACACTTTGCCAGACTGCAATCTGGATGTTTTTGAGGGGTGATTTTGGAATTATAGCATTACTACAAATTGTAAGTTTTGGGGTGTCCAAAGATCTATCTAGATTGTATCCAATACCTAGAGAGGGGTGAATAGGTGTAGCGGCCAAAAACCACAAATCTCGATGCAATAAAAGTAAATGCTGAAAATAAAAATCACACCGAGATTTACGTGGGAAAACTCCAACTTGGAGTAAAAAATTCACGGAACCAACACGCGAAAAAATAATTTACTAAGAGAAAAGATTACAATGTGATTACTGACTCCACGGACTCGACTTCTCTTAACCTCCTATGAATCTCGCGCAATCCTCCGGGTTGTCCACGCCCTCACGTTCGAATCCACGAACGCCTCGCACACGTCCGAATCCACGAACNTTTTATATCATAATATTATACTTTTTTTATTAAATACTCAACTTATAGATTATAAAAGTCGGAGCGTACACACTCTAGGGACCACAGACCGACACCCCCGAACAGCTGTCGAGACCACTCACAGCCCTGTTCAGGCTCAGCGCAACCGCAGTTTCTCTGCGTTTTGCCTGAGGCACGCTGCGCTCTCGTCGGAAGTCGCTTCTTTAGACGTTTTATCGTCTAAAAGGACGACCGACATGGCCATGTCGGTCGCTCCGCATGGCCATGCGATATGACCGACTCGCGCATGACGAGAGCCCAATCGAAGGACATGGCCACGCGCTAGGGCACATGGCCATGTGGTCCCATCCACTCTCCCACAAAACCAGAAAAGAGAGGGAGCAAACATAGTGGTGGGTGAAGATATATGTCCACATCTCGAGAACTCTCCCTCACAAAAACGACGAGGAGGAAGGAGAGAGAGAGAGAGATCTAACCAAACTGGCACCACTCGAGCCAACCCCTCAGGCAGCGGCTGCAGCGCGGCGCCTTGGCAAGCTCGAGCACAAACAGTGGCACTATCGTGCTCCTCCGACCCGCTCGTATCAAAAAGCGGCAGGAACGACAGTGTGTCCATGAACCACAACAGCTCCACTCATAAGTCGTAAAGAAACCTAAAAACCTGTTTAAGAATGCTGAAGTTGAGCTTCTCTACAACAAACGACTTAAAGTGGCAGCTGACAAACATAAAACCGAGCAAGAGCTGCATCCTCGTAGCCTAACGCTGCTCTGAACCAAACAACCTAAGCCCTGACGCTCTCCTTAGGTGCTTCGGGAATGTACGCTTAAAACCACTTCCAATCGAGCCAGCTTAGGGCAAAGATGAGTCGACGACACCTAAAACCTGACTTAACTCCTTAAAACCGCAAAAATCAAACCTCAAGCGAGCTAAAGCTCTGAGCCCGTAAAAACCAGTTAGGTCGTCCACCACAACGTCGGCTCCCACAAGGCACGACGGTCCCTAATCGCTCGCTCCACCCAATGTAGCCAAAATAGAGGATTCAAGTGTTAGCAGTTGTACATATCTAGAACTCAAACTATTAAATAAGATCGAGCTTAAGTACCTAATATACTATCTTACGTTTAGACTTAAACCTCGTATACCATTATTTAATTCATCTAATATATACAACCTGAACATTTCATATAATTATTTTGTACTTTGAACTATTGGACATATTTTTGTATCAAATTATAGATAATGTTCTATACAAATTAAACTATTGATCGTATGATGTTGAGAATTTCAAACGGCTCGTTTAGGGCTCGAGCTCGACTCGAAATTAGGCTCGCTCGAGCTCGACTCGAATTAATTTCAATCTAAATTTGAGCTTAAATTTAGACTCGAAATTAATTTCAAACCGAATTTGAGCCGAAATAAGCTCCCTCGAGCTCCGCTCGTTTCCACCCCTGGTTCAGCCCAATGCCCAAAGTACTTTAGTACGAAACAAATTAGAAAAAGGAAAAGGCCAACGTGGCTTCTGCTACCTGGAAAGGACAGTCTGCAACAAGTTGCAAGATGAGACAGGCAAAAAATCGAAAGAAAGCGTCGGTGACGATAAAACAGATCAGCATTCAGCAGCAATCAGCATGCTGCGGCATCTCCACCCCCACTTCGTCATTTTCAAATGGAATTAATAATTGTTGCTCTCTTTATATTATATTATATTATTATATATTATTTATTTAAGCACTAAACACTATAATGTTACCAATCCAATCCTTTTCCCCGCTTATATTAGTCCGTCCTCCTTCGGTCCCTTTCCCATCCTTCTGCCGCCTGACATATGGCTCCACCGCTCGCCTCTTCCGCGCTCTCCTCCCCGTCCTTCTCCTCCTTCTCCCTCACGGCCGCCTCCTCCTCCTCCTCCTCCTCCTCCCCGTCCGGAAGAAACTTCCTTGTCTGCGGCGGCGTCTCCTCCCGCCGCCTCTCATCGGCGATGACGGCGACGACCGGTACCTTCGGCTTCGACAGCCTCAAGGACACCTTCTCGGTCGACGTCGGCCGCGCGGAGGGTCGGGCCCTCGACGTCCCGCTCGTCGCGCCCTTCACCATCGCCTCGTCCTGCCTCGACGCCGTCGCCAACGTGGCCGTCCGCGTGGAGCTCCGCAGCGGCGCCGTCGGTTGGGGGGAGGCGCCCGTGCTGCCCTCCGTCACTGCCGAGGACCAGCCCGTCGCCCTCGCCGCCGCCGCCGAGGCCTGCGCCTTTCTCGTCCGCAGCCCGCCCACCACACTTGGCGCCGCCCTCGCCGACCTCGCCCGTCTCCTCCCCGGCCACCAATTTGCTTCGGTAAGTATCTCGCGGTGCCTTTCAAACAAATTCGTTGGAGCCACTGGAGCTGAACGAAGAGAATGCAGTTAAGCCATCGGCTTTTGAAGGTTTATACCATTTAAGTGGTCAATTTTTTTCGGTTGCTCTTGCTTTCCAATTCGACTTACTATTTACTGATAATATGGATTTTTAGGAGTAAGATTTTTGTCAGAGATTTAGTGTTGCTTTAGACATTTGAACGGTGAAGATTGTAATGAATTGGGAGAGATGTACAAAGGCTCTTAAACTTTAGCACTTCTGTAAATGGAACTCCAAACTTTTAATTTGGCAAAGACCATGTAGATTTTATCAAGCAGTTTAATAGGCTTCTTCCTCAAACAAAGTTACTGATTACACAATCATTTTGGTCTCATGTCTTCCATATGTTTTTGTTTAACTTCGAAATATGAAGAAATCTATTTTTCTCTTCTAGTTATGATAATTAAGTATCGGGATTGAAGTAAAGAGTGAACCTGTCTTTGATTTTTAATTATTTTTTCCATGCGTTAGAATGAAAGTAAGAGGTTTCTTTGTATTTTAAAGCTTTACAGGATTATGTGTAGGACAAGCGCACAAAATGATTGTGTAATTAGAACTACAATTGAGTAGAGGGGACTATTAAACTACAGGTTAAGTTTAGGCTTAATTACACTTTACTACACTGTACTTTGGTGTTCTTTTCATTGGTACATTGTACTAATTTTTTATAATCTATCAATCTACATTCTGTTTTTTTTTTTTTTTTTTTTTTTTTTTTTTTTTTTTTTTTTTTGGCATCGGTTAAAATCAATCGGGTGCACTCATGATCGGGCTCGATCCGACAGTTATTATGTTGTCTAATTGGATTAGGATTAATCTCGTTTTTTAGTTGGAAAGCTAATTTGAGATAAATTCTAATCATATTAGGATAATAATTAATAACCGATTTGACCTTATCTCTTACGCACTTATTAGGATTTTGGAATCTCTTATAAATATGCGGGCGATCTCACATGAACAAAAAGAAGAAAGAGAACAAAAAAAACTAAGAGAAAAACGTAGAAACCATATCCTCCATTAACCTATTATTCTAGAGGGTCTTGAACAGTGGATTTGCGATCGTGCTCGTTTGTAGTTCGATCCACCGCGAGTTTGGAGCGTTAGAAGACCTTCAAGGACGATCTGAGGACATGTGAATCAACCTTTACGATCCGGGCTCGTCGCGTTCTAGCGCGAATCGCTTTCGTAAAAAAGTACGAACGAATACTTTCGCTGCGTTTTACATTTGGTATGAGAGCCAATCACCAGTAGGAAATGTGTGGCGAGCCTCGGCTGAGCCAGAGTCTGAAAAATAAGGTGATAAGCTATGCCGGAGTTTGTATGACAAGGTGATCGCTATGCCAGCGTTTGGATGACAAGGCTAGCGAGACGAGTCTAACATAGCTTGGTGATCTTGGGCTGTGTGTGTAATTGGACTGACGAGGACGTTAGGGCTTTAACGGGGGAAGTTTGTCACACTCCAATAATCCCACATCGGATATGGGATAAGAGACTTAGACATTAGTAATAATAACTGGGTTTAAGTATTTTGGGCCGGTGGTTGGCATAGTAAATTATGCTTTTACTCCGAAATATTTTGCGCAATTTAATTAAATAATTAAAAATTTTGACATATGATGTGTGATGTGATTATGAGCATAGCGAAGTTTTCCTTTACGCATCTATGATCTAATTTTTAATTTATTTAATTAGAGATGCGGCAAAATTGAATACTTGTATTGTGTGCTAATTTTATAATATCTTTTTTTTTTTTTTTCTGCACATTATGTGAACTTAGTGAGATTTAATGGCCTCCAAACAAGTTGTTGCGGATTTAATCAAAGGTGAGAAATTGGATGGTGATAATTATGATGTTTGGCACCGTAAAATTCAGTATGTTCTCGCTGAGCAAGAAGTTCTAGAAAATTTGAGTAATAAAATGGACCAACTCACAGAGGGCACCAGTGCCCAGGCTTACCGAGATATGGAAGCCTATAATAATTGGCTTAAAAAGGATCGCATTGCTCGCATCATTTTGCTGAGTAGTATGCAGAATGATCTCTTGTGCGAGTATGAGCAGTATCCGACTGCATATGACATGTGGGAAGCTCTCAAAGCTAAATTTGGTGCGGCTTCGACCATAAGGTTGCGTAGTCTGACTATGCGGTTTGACAGTTATAAGAAACGTTCCGATCACACTATGAAACAGCACGTAAGAATAATGTCAAACATGATTCGCGAGTTAAAGTCGGCTGGCGGCACCTTGACTGATGAGCAGCAGATCCAAGCTATGATTCACTCCCTTCCCAATTCGTGGGAATATATACGAGTAAATTTGACACACAATGAAAATGTCAAAACTTTTGAGGATGTTGCGCGGCATCTGGAGTTGGAGGAGGAGCGCCTTGAGGCTGTTAAAACTCCAACTGCCAATACTGCTGAGTCAAACTTTTGTAGAACATGTGGGCTCAAGCAAAAGAGGACTATCGGGCCTTAAAATCGTAGCGGATCCACGCCAAAGAACGCAAAGAACACTAAAAGAAAGAAAAACAAATGAGGTGGCAAGAAAGACAAGTCAAAGATGGCCTGTTTCAATTGTAATCAGCAGGGACACTTTGCTCGTGATTGCACTGAGCTGAAGAAGGTACCTTGCGATCCCGATTCTCGCTCTTTTGTTTCTTCTAACACGTTTGTTGCTGAATCTCTTCTTGTGTGGATTGTAAACTCAGGAGCAACAGACCACGTAGCGAGGGATTGGATGGAATTCGTCGAGTACCGTTGTGTGCCTGCTGGGAGCAGAAAAGTATACATATGGAATGATTCCAGTGTCGATGTATTAGGTGTTGGCACATACAAGTTGATCATGCAAGGTGGTCGAACTTTATATCTACATGATGTACTTTATGCTTCAGGAATTCGGCGAAACTTGTTTTCTATTCTTGCTATGCTACAGTTAGGTTTTTCTTTTCGTTTTGAGAATGATGTAGTTAAAATTCATCTTGAAACTATTTATTATGAAAGAGGTTTTATTTCAAATAGTTTTATGATTTTGGACATTGATTATAATAATTATGATAGTGGTTCTTTTTCCTTGCTATTTTCTATTGAGAATGATCACAATGTTTCAATTAAATGGCATGCACGTCATGGTCATATTGGACATGATAGAATGACTAGATTAGTTAGAGACGGGTTATTGAGCTCGCTTACTAAAGTCGGCCTGCCTATATGTGAATATTGTTTAGCAAGAAAAGCAACCCGGAAATCATTTAATAAAGCTTCTATGGTAGAATTTTCTTTACAATTGATCCATTCTGACATTTGTGGTCCAATGAGTGTGAGGGTAAGACATGGTGCTTTTTTACTTCACCACATTTATAGATGACCATACGCGCTTCGATCATGTGTATCTGATCTCCCATAAGCCTGAAGTATTGGATTGTTTTAGACGTTATATAAATGAGGTTGAGAATCAAATAGATATGAAAATTAAAACCTTAAGAACTGATCGAGGTCGCGAGTATCTATCTGAACAATTCAAGAAATTGTGTGATGAAAAGGGAATAATCAGATAGCTAACAATTCTTAGCACTCCGCAGCAAAATGGTGTAACGGAGAGAAGAAATAGTAACTTTCTTGACATGGTTAGATCAATGATGGCACAAGCAAATTTGCCTATCTCCTTTTGGGGAAACACATTGTTAACTGCTGCTGCCTACATTATTAATCGTATATCCTTCAAGACAGTACCTTCCACCCCTTATGAATTATGGATAGGCAGAAAATCAAATTTGGAGCACCTGCGTCCTTGGGGTTCGGCAACTTATGTACACAACACTTCTCACAAGCATGGGAAGTTGGGTCATAGAGGAAAGAAGTGTATTTTTATAAGATACCCTAAACACTTTAAGGAATACGTGTTCATCGAAAAGCAGCCAAATGGAAGTTTGACTGAGATTGAGTCGCGAGATGTTGAATTCCTCGAGGAGGATTTTTTTTTTATAGAAATGAGGTTCAAAATGAAATTGAGTTTCATGAGATGGATGACTTTGACATTGGCGCTTCTATTCGTTCAATCGAGGCAGAGGAGGCGACTTCGATACCTCCTAGGGATAGTGGGAGTGACTTACCTTTAGATAAGAAGCATCAACTTCGTAGGAACACACGTGTGGGCATTCCTCGTCGTCGTTTTGACATTGAGGGGGAAGCTTTCATGGTTGCTGCTCATGATGATGATGAGTCTAGGTCTTTTCTAAAGGCTCTCTCATTACCTACTCATAAGGAACGGCTGGATGCAATGATGGAGGAAATAGAATCGATGAAGTCAAATCATGTATGGGACTTGGTTGACTTGCCGCCAGGGCGCAAAACAATCAGGAATAAAATGGGTTCTCAAGATTAAGCGCAAGATAGACGGTTCAATCAATAGGTATAGGGCTCGCCTGGTAGCAAAGGGTTTTACCCAACAAGAAGGCGTTGATTACGAGAAAACCTTCTCTCCTATCGTAAGGTTTGTTTCGATCTGCCTAATCCTGGCCATTGTTGCGTGTTTGAATTTGGAACTTTACCAAATGGACGTTAAACTGCATTTCTCAATGGAGAACTGGATGAAGAGATCTATATGGATCAGCCTGCTGGCTTCTCTTAAAGGATGAGGAGCATAAAGTTTGTAAGCTCCGACGATCCATTTATGGATTAAAGCAGTCCTCCAGGCAGTGGTATATTCGATTTCATCGAGCCATCACTGAAGATGGGTTTACGATGATTGAAGAAGATCACTGTGTGTATATTAAACGGTTCAAAGAAATTTTTTAATCCTTTTCTTATATGTTGATGACATCCTATTAGCTGGGAATAATAAGGAGATGATTGTCGCGACTTAGACGTGGCTGTCCTCTAATTTTGAGATGAAGGACATGGTGAAGTGAATTATGTGCTCGGAGTTAAGATCCTACAAAATCGTTCAAAAAAAATTTTAGGCCTGTCTCAAGAGACTTCCCTAAGAAAAGTTTTAGAACGATTTCAGATGCACAATTGCAAACCCATTGACACTCCTATTGCTAAAGGTGAGAGTCAACCTTAAATAGTGCCCTTAAACTTTTGAAGAGAATGATAAGATGAATCGGATTCCATATGCTAATACGGTCGGGAGCCTGATGTATGCTATGATGTGTACTCGGCCTGATATATCCTATGCCGCGGGCTTGGTTAGTAGTTTTCAGTCCAATCCGGGATTGGACCACTGGAAGGCTGTTAAAAGGATACTTCGTTATCTCAGAGGCACAATAGATTATGTGCTGTGCTATCAAGGGACGGATTTACGTCTCATCGGTTATAGCGATGCGGATTGGACTGGTGACCTAGATGAGCGTAAGTCGACCTCAGGATATGCATTCTTGCTTGACAATGACGCCATATCTTGGAGTAGTAAGAAACAGACCTGCGTAGCTCTTTCCACCATGGAGGCGGAGTTCGTGGCGTGTTTTGCAGCAGCTCAGGAGGCTATCTGGTTGAGGAGGTTCCTTCGAGATATTGGGATTGTCGCTTGTTCTTTCGTTTCTGTTACGTTCTATTGTGATATTATGACAACGATTGCATACTCGAAGGACTTGAAATATCATGGCAAGACAAAGCACATCGATTTAAAGTATCACTTTGTTCGTGAGGCAGTGGCGCAGAAGGAAATAATCCCGGAACACATCTCTATGAGTTGCATGGTTGCAGATCCTCTGACTAAGCCTATTGTTAGAGAATCCTTTTTGGCTCATGTTAAAGCTCTTGGACTTCGTAGGATTTGATTGTGTAGACAGTCGATTATTTTTTAGCCATTTCTTTTTGTAATATTTTTGGTTGTTTAATTACAAATTATTATTTTGGCAAAGATATTTGGTAAGATTAGCACACGTACATATATTTCTTATATTGTTGTAGAACGGATTGATAGTATGTTGCAGGCCGATTGGCCCTCTCACACGGACAATCATTCTTTTCGATGCTGTAGAGAGCGAGCGAAAATTGAGACATTAATGGAAGCCGCCTTCGTTGGCATCAAGATGAGGTCATTAATGAGACCGCATACGAATAGTCCCACAATTCGTATGGCCTGTACATTAAGAGTCGGATGTGAGCTTATTGTTTGGCGCTTGAGATAGCGAGCAAATGGAGAACTCAAGCTAGACACTTCGGGAATGACTGAGCTAAGATCCGTATAACATTGAGAAAAACATACGCACATTGAGATTCTCCGTCATAGCATGTATTTCATAGTATATGTGCTGGGCGACAAAATAATTAAGATAAGTGAATGAATCCCTGCTTCCTCATTGTGTGAGTTCTTATGGACATTATTTTGAGGCGATGTCCCATATATTTTAGATGCTCTTAGTGATTTGACTATGTCATTAAGTGAAAGAATTGATGTTGCTACTTTGGCATGTTTCCTACGGCTATGAGTGATGTGGCTTTACGGGACATTGCTGGGAAAGCAAACAGTTCTCAAATTGGTGGCATGAGTGCTCAAGGCAGACTAGTTGAATTACATGCAGACACTTTGACTCATTGTCGAGAAATTGTGTCGCTTCAGCATAGCGAAACAATCATGAGTATAGTGTCATAATGTGCGCAATGGAGGTTAGCATGTCTCTTTGAGGGATTAGAAATGTTGAACCTGATGTAATTTAATGGTCTAGGGCATCACGAGTCTAATATTTTTTTATTTGAGAGTTGATGTCTCTATGCTGGCCGTATGCGGTTTCTAATATAGAGCTCCCAAAATGCAGGTTGACTCGGCGATCGCACTGTTCATTTCTCTGCATGAATAGAATTAATAGTGGTGTAAATGTTGAGGAAGTGGTTACGATGGCATCGATCCCGCTACGTGCAAGTGGGAGATGTTGGCATTCAGTTAAATCAAATCGGGTGCGCCTATGATTGGGCTCGCCGACTGTTATTATGTTGTCTAATTGGATTAGGATTAATCTTGCTTTTAAATTGGAAAGCTAATTAGAGATAAATTCTAATCATATTAGGATAACAATTAATAATCGATTTGGCCTTATCTCTTACTCGCCTATTAGGATTTTGAAATCTCTTATAAATATGCGGGCGATCTCACATAAAAAAAATATAATAAAGAGAAGAAGAAAACTAAGAGAAAAACGTAGAAACCATATCTTCCATTAACCTATTATTCTAGAGAGTCTTGAACGGTGGATTTGCGATCGTGCTCGTTTGTAGTTCGATCCACTACTCATACTCGCTTAACATATGCCCTGCCACTTTTAACTAGTATTTTTTAATAGTTTTCACATGAAATTATAGGCTTATTACTTATAGTGTAGGGATTGAAAAAAAAAAAGATTGTTGAGTGGTGCCTTTGAAAAAAATATAGCACAATGTAGAAAGTAAAAAAACTTGTAAAGTACAGTGTAGTATAATGCAATGATGCCTAAAGTTTATATGGTCGAATTACCAAAATTAAAAGTTCGAAGCTACGTTTACAAAGCTGCCAAAGTTTAGAGGGTCTTTGTACATTTTTCCGGTAACGGATTCATTTGCATGAATTATGAATTGGTCTTGGACTGCTTCATCTCCATCATTTGAAATCAAAACTGACACTTCAGGAGTATGGAAACTTGGATAACAGCTTATTCCATATTGTGATCTCTTCTTTAAAATTGTTCTGCATAATGTATTCTTATTAAAGTCCGTCCTTTTCTCAAAAAATTTGGAATTTGCTGAGATATTCACCATTTTTCATAATATAGAATTCTTGAAATGTACAACACTTACATTTGAGTTAGCATGATTGTCTTGCCATCATTTACGTGCGAGCTTTGCTCTTGATCGGATTGCCTTTTTGTTCATAGGTTGGATGCTGGGTCTCTGTTCCTAACGATAGTTCATCTAGTCTTGATTACACTTTACTACACTATATTGTAGAGTTTTTTTTTTTTTATTTGCTACATTGTACTTAGTTTTTTTATGTTTTTCAAAGACACCACTAAAAATTATCGTGTTCTTGTCAATCTATATACTACTGTCAATAAACTTATTAATAGTTGAAAGTTGGTTGCTCCATAAAAAGCACAGTAGCAGATAGAGTATATTAAGCCCATTTTGATGGGAAAAAACAATAGAGCACCAATAAATAGTGGGGAAATGATTGAGGAAAATTTGACGGAAGCTCCCAATGTCTATTTTGAAGGCCCATTTAACCATCTATATAGATGCTTTTATGCTTGTTGTTACCTCCAGATAGTGCTTCTTGGTAGAGCTGCTTACTTCTATCTAAAACAATAGGTTTGTTCACAGTAGTATAGAGATTAGCCAGAAAACGGTAGTTCAGAGTTATATATAAAAAGGGAAAAAAACTCAAGTAGCAAATGAAAATAACCTTAAAGCATGGTGTAGAGATTGGAAGAAAATGATAATTCAATGGTGTCTTTGAAAAAAAAATAGTACAGTGTAGCAAGTGGAGAACAATCCTGAAGTTTTGGAATGAAAATCGGGACAATATAGATCTTTTGAAATATATAATACATACACCACTCTCTGTTCCTTGGAATAGTGCATCTAAGCTAGCCTTGCAGGACATGACTTAATGCCATGTTAATTATAGTCCCTGAGCAACATCTTTTAATGGAACCGTGAAAGGCTTAACTTTTGTGGTAACATGATTTTTAGTCTATTTATGGCGCAAGTAACCTCATTACTAGAGAAACGGATTGATTAGGGGTTGCAGAATAAGATATGCTGAAAAGAGATTTCTAAAAAACAATTAATTTAAATACATGAAGAGAAATTTTTCTAACTCAAAAGTTGCTCATTGCAGGAGCTGTGTATACTAGAAGAATTTTGATGAAAGATTAATGTAGATCGCATTAGTGCGTCAGTAATGGTAGTGTGTAGAGGAAAGAACAAGAATAGGGGAGCCTGCAAAAGAGGAAAGTGGAATTTTAGGGAACTCCGTAATAAATAATGCATTTTCTTTTCATTATCAATCGATTACAAAGTCGTCCACTTGTGATTATTTGAAGATTTCATAAGATAAAACAACTGCCTAATAAACAAGATTTGTTGTTATCTAATTTGAAGATTGCATCTGGATAATCTAATGAGAAGTTTGGTTTAGTTAGTTGTTTTGATATTGTAAAATACATAACGTTGCATCTACACAGAACAATTTGCTTATGTACATGATAATTTGGTAGGTGTTGTGAATTTGCTTTTTCTTCCAAGTTGCCGTCACAAACATGCTAGTTTCTGAATACAATATCTGGAGGTAAACTATGTCAACTAATGCAATATTGAGACCCCCTTATAGTGCTTTCTAAAATTTAAAATGGGACAATTTACTTATGTTTTCAGTTAAAAGATATAAATTATCATTATGAAACAGTGGATGGATTTATATCACCTGGGTAAATGCAACGTTAGAGGGCAACATTAGTCAGATGTGAACAACAAAATTATTTCCTCTTAAATGTATCCTAATTGGTTTCATGGGATATAGAAGGACAACAGTAATGTCACAGACTCCCAATATGTCTCACCGAGAAAAACTTGGTATCTATGAATGTTTCTACTGAATCTCCCAGCAATTATTCACATTTAAACCCTTATCTTTTGGTCTCTCTTTTCTCTTTTCAGAATACGTTTCTCTTACAGAGTGCTTCTCCATTTCTGCTATAGGGGTGGTTTTTATGAGTGATATTATATAATTGTATCTTTGACTGAAGGTCAGAGCAGCTGTTGAGATGGCACTGATCGATGCGGTTGCTAATAGCATTTGCATTCCTTTGTGGAGCTTGTTTGGCGGAGTGTCGGATTCTATAACAACTGATATAACAGTTAGTTTTTCTCCTTTCATGTTTTCTCATTAGAGTTGCAATAATACACCCTGATTTTACTCTAAACAACCTCAAACTTTATATTATTCCAACTCAGATTCCTATCGTATCTCCCAGTGAAGCTGCTGAATTAGCTGCAAAGTACCGTAAACAAGGGTTTAGCACCTTAAAGCTCAAGGTGGGTAAAAACTTGAACTCAGATATTGAAGTATTGAGAGCGATTCGGTCTGTTCATCCTGATTGCTTGTTTATATTGGACGCAAATGAAGGATATACAGCTTATCAAGCAATTGAAGTTCTTGATAAGCTCCATGGTAAGTATCTGACTCAAATGTGCTACGCAAAAACGTGAACTATGTAAACTCGGCCGGAGGTTTCTATAGCTTTCTTTTCTTTGCTTTGTTTCTAAACAAACTGTTTTCACTTGCTATCATGGTAACCCAAAATTGCCAATGCAAAATATTACATTGTTTTTATGAAGTTCTCTGCATGCGTAAAAATGCATATTGAAGGATTTATGTGCCCATCGGTACGGGCTGTATCCACCGTGTCTTATCGTGTCAACAAGATATCAGCACGATACAGCCCCGTGCCGATAACGCAGCTTAAAACCCTCTATTCTTAAATCAGTAGGTAATTTTCTCAATTAAGTTCACAATATTTAATAAAGATACATAATAAATAGTTAGCATATTTTGTTGCTAAAGAAAATAAATATTTTATACCATTATATGTCGGCACACATGTTTTTTTTTGTGACCTGCACGCATCGGCGTGGCCCTGTGCTGGCAAGTTTCCGGCAAGACCCCCGTACCACGACACTTAAATTCTTGCTACTAGCTAGCTTTGGCCTTTCAACCTTGTTTTTAACAAAATTTTATTTTCTTTCCTTTTTAATCCAGAAATGGGGGTTACTCCTATTCTCTTTGAGCAACCTGTTCATAGAGATGATTGGGAAGGTCTTCGTCACGTTAGTTATGTGGCAAAAGAGAAATATAGCGTAGCTGTTGCTGCAGATGAAAGCTGTCGAAGTTTACTTGATGCAGAGAAAATCATACAAGGGAATCTAGCTCATGTTATCAATATCAAGCTGGCCAAGTTAGGGGTTCTTGGGGCTCTTGAGATTATTGATGTTGCAAGAAAAGCGGGGACTGCACTTATGATTGGGGGTATGGTTGAGACAAGGCTAGCAATGGGCTTCGCTGGTCATCTTGCTGCTGGGCTTGGTTGCTTTAGGTCAGACTATTCCATTTTTGCACACTCCATTTTCTGCCCTAGTTAATACGAATAAGAGCAAATATCTATTTGAAAAGGATGCCTCGTTTATCCTTAATGCTCAATTGTGCCTAGAATCTTATTTTAATCTTTTACTGCTATGCAGTTTTATTGACCTTGATACACCTCTTCTTCTATCTGAGGATCCAGTTATTGGAGGTTATGAAGGTATCTAATATAAACCATGATCATGCTAAACTTTTGCACTTTATGTTTGGATAATAATATCTTTCACAGTAGATTCTATATGTTCTAAACTTTTTTCACCTGGTCTGTACTCTATGGGTTGTAGATTTTGTGTCAAACTAGATTTCCTTGTATAGCTCTTACTAAATTTTCTTCTATTATTAGTTTCTGGTCCCGTCTACAAGTTCACTAATGCCAGAGGTCATGGTGGTTTTCTTCATTGGGACAACATTGCTTGGTGAGTCCTGTATCGATTTTCAGCTTATAAATAAAGCGTCTACAAGTTCACTAATGCCAGAGGTCATGGTGGTTTTCTTCATTGGGACAACATTGCTTGGTGAGTCCTGTATCGATTTTCAGCTTATAAATAAAGTGTTTCTATCTATTAGATAACATTATTCCGAGCACATCTTCGCTAGAGCTTTTATTCTTCTGCTGAGTCACGTTAAACTTCAATACTATAATATCTTTGTCAGTATTATCGATATGATTCATTTTGTATATGTGCAACTTCCTATCTCCTACATATCCTATAATACCTTCACATGCGCTTTGTTAGGATAAAACTCCCCTGCCCGCCCAAGGCTGAACAACATCATGTAAATTGAGTTTTGCCTAGGGAAAAATAATTAACATACATGATTTGCGCGAGTGTAATATATAAGAGTAAGAGAGAAGATAAACTTAGCTATTACAACCATTTACATACAATTAACCAAAATACAACCAGTTGATTCATAGTACATATACATGATTATTATCCATATGAAACCTCTACATGTTTTTTCCAGAATACAAAACATCTCTCATATATATATATATATATATATATATATATATATATATATATATATATATATATATATATGGGTACTCTAATGCACGGGGTCCACTACCTAGGACGCTATGCTCTTGCCGCGATCCTCGATTGCTCCGCTAGCACTGGGATTTGCAAAACAGTGGGGTGAGAACTAAAAAAAGTTCCCAGTGGGTTCGGCCGCCGATCCCGTTGACTTTTTCATTAGGTCTAATTAGGCATAAGTAGAGAGAGGAAGCAATAATGATAAATAACTAACAAGTTACTATGCCTCAAGAATATAATAATAAGATGAATAGGTATGTCACTACTGATGCAGCAAATAAATCTCATTTTATTTTTGAATGCAATTTTCTTTTATTTTGTAGGTTCGTGTTTGATTCGGATTTAAATCATTTAGTTTTAGTTGATCTGGCTAACCCAAAACCTTTTCTCCAATAAACAAGAAAACAATCTCAAAAAAGACCTTTGAAATTTTCCAAAATAAGACCTTTGAAGTTTCCAAAATTGTTTCGTTTTCTATGCATGACTCTTAGGTGACTGTTTAATGTTGAAAATGAAAAGATAATAATTTATTATAGGAGGGCTCTCAACAATACAAATACATGGTTCTTAAAGCCTTCTGGGGGAGATATTTGGATGAATAGAAAATTCTACCCTCACTCTTTATCCTTGGTGTTCTACTTTCCGACGAGATCATCGACGCTTCTTCCTCACGCCGAGATCGTTTTCTTCCTCAACTTGATCGTTGTCGCTTCTTCCTGGTGACAAGATCGGCTTCTATTTCTACCCCTCATCTTGTTCTTCTCCGTTGCCGAAGTTCTACCCGTGGTGTACCGCCCTTCTCGTTGATCATGGATCCCCCGCAATCGTGTGAACGGTGCACTTTTTGTATCTTTCAACATCTCCTGATATCCTATTATCCCATTTAATCTAGCCTTCTACCATTACCAACTATATTTGCCAAAAAATCAAACCTAAAGCTGTAAGTCCAATGAAGCCGAATTTACCTTTTAGAATTATTATATGTATTTTCAGTTGGTTGTTATTATATCATATATTGAAGGTTTATCATCATTTTAGTATTACTTCAATTCGATTTTAATTTTTGTCTTGCTGAATTTTTTGCTTCCTTACTTAAAGTTCATCGGAATTGATAAATTGAACCTAGTTTTACCTTTAAACAAAAGCAAACTTGACAATTCAATTTTGGCAATATCTCGATTTGCATCAATTGATATCAGAGCAAGTTCTTTTCGTGGGAGCGTTTGTTTTGATCTAAATAATTTTTTCTTGGTGTTCAACTTTGGGCCAAAATATTTGAAAAAAAAAAAAAAAGAGCATCACTTTTTTTGATTATCTTGTAAGCATTTGGTAATGACAGGCAATAGTGAAAATTCTCGTGATTGGAGAGAAGCATATGAAAGGCATGCAAAATCAAATGAATAACATTCAACAACTATTGGAAAGATTAACTATACAACAACAAACTACAGTTGGAGAAGATTCAGAAAGTGATCCTGATTTTGACAATCGTAGTTTACCTGCTAGAAGAAATCCTCTTTTTCAAAATCAAGGAAATATACATCGATGGTATCAGGCTATTAGAAGTGGACGTGAGTGAGTTCGAGGGTAAATTACAACCTGACGATTTTGTGGATTGACTAGACAAAATAGAACAATTTTTTGAATGAAAAGAATTATCTGATGACAAAAAGGTTAAAATTTGTCTCCCTTAAATTGAAAAGACATGCATTAAATGTCTCCCTTAAATTGTTTCAGGTTGGGATTCGAGTTTCAAGTTTTTGGTGGGATTCGATTTTTGGATATGAATTTTCCAAGCTTGTTGGATTCGGATTTGAATTCGGGTTTTGGGTTTCGTTTTGAATCCTTGGAAAATTTATCCTGAATCCGACCGGTGACCGTCCCTATCGGTGATGATTGCTAAGGAGGATAAAAGATTTATTAGAAATAAAAAAACCAATTATTGTAAGTAGAAACTAGAAACAATAGAGAATATCATGTGTGATCCTGCCATTCAATTAACTAGATTTTTGGTTTCGTTAAATAATCTGAAAATAGTTTTAACACTCTCGCTTACATGCACAATGGAGCATAATGAATATCAAGCGAGCGACGCAATATTATGCATTTACAGAAGAGGTACACGTGATCTTGCCACAGCATAATAAATATAAAGCGAACGACGCAACGTAACGTGTATTTACAAAATAGGTACATATGATCTTGTCGAACAAAGAGAATTTAAAATTAACTCTGATATTATATTTATTTAAAATATCAACCTAATAAAAAAAATTTGTACAAATAGTCTTAAACAAATTTTTGTAATTGATATGGCTCATGCCTCGACCAAAAACCATGGTAGCATCATATGCTGTTTTCCAGTTGATAGGATAAGAAAGAAATTAATGTTATATGATTTTTTTTTTATTTTTTATTTTTGGCTATTAAGTTAACCTATCGATATCAACATGTCCAAGGCATAAATGTGTTCTAAAGGATACAGCGTAAGCAAACCATACTATTGCTGTCGACTATCCGAATATGAGCGAGCTGAGACCGACACATGTAGCTGACTAGTTAAAATATCGAGCAAAAAAATTTAGCTCATATTCGACTTGTTTACTAACGAGCTGAATACGAGCCGACTCCGGAACAATAAATTAGATTACCAGTTTTATTACTGGGTAAATTTTTTTTTTTAAATATTTAAAAAATTAAAATCGTAATCTAATAATTAATTGAAATTTACAAAATATCAGTCCTTTTACATGGCCTAAAATCCAAATAGCACAAATTAGAATATATATATTCGAGCCATATCGGATCGAACACGAGCGAGCTGACTTCACTCGCATTCTGTTAAATATAAAAATGTTTAAATACCGTTATCTAACAGCTTAAGCTTTTAGAGTATAATGATTGTTTCACATAGTATCAGAATAGAAGGTCCTGAATTCGTTTTACTCTTAAACTTAGGTATCGTTTGGTTCGGGAATAAGCAAAAAGTGGGTATTCCAGGGATAGGTATAAATTGAGGTATAAGCGAGGATTAGATCAATTTTGTGTTTGGATGAAAATTGAGTTATTGCTGGGAATAAGAAAAATAGCGTTTGGTTAGGTAAGATGGGATAAGAATTAAAGTTGGTAGTTAAAAATAAAAAATAATGATATTATCTTTTTCTTTATATTAAATCCACTGTGATATCTTATGAGTTCGAAAATCTTGTATTACTAACAAAGTGTATTGTAGGCTTATCCTCCAGAACTCAAGCTCGGTGGGTTCGAGAATCATAATAATTAAAAGAGAGTAAATTAAGTTTAAGTATAATACTCGGAAGGTTTTTTTTTAAAATCCTTCTCATAATTTATATTTTTAAAACCCTTCTCATAATTTATATTTTTATATATTTGTGACAAAATATTTTTGAATTCGAAAATCTCATGAGCGGAGATGTAAAGTGAATGTACTCATAGTTACCAGATCGTTGTGAAGGAGGACTAAACGTCGATACGTCACGAAGTATAAATTATTGAAACATTGAAAACAGTATTCCCTAGTATAATATAGAAGTTGGAATTGATTAAAAAGATAAACTAGGAATTAGTGTACGATTCGAATACGGTAATAAAATTGTACTAAAAGAGCTATTTCATTTGGTTCGTTTTTTAGTATGAAACATAATTGTCTCTTTTTTTTATTGCTTTGAACTCTTTCTTCTGCTTTATTTCTTCTTTTTCTTGTGTGTGTGACGTTTCCACACGCCTCTATGTGTAATCAGGTGTTTAATTCGAGGAACTATTAGAAGTTACATTAATACTAATCTTGTACTAAACCATCTCGTAAAAAAAAAAGAATAAGAACGTAAGTGACGAACCATAGAACGTTCTCATTAAAGATTTAATCTTAATTAAACATCTTATCACAGATACTCGTAAAGTCTATAGACATTTTTGAGAAACTTGAGGGTACCTATATTTTGTGATAGGTGCAGGGTGGTTCATTCACCAAGCAGTGTTAGAGAGAAAAGGAAATAGCACCCAGGGAGAGTAAAAGATACCACCTCGGATGAAAAGAACGGGAGATGGAGTAAAAATATTATCAGAACGAATTACGAAAAAAGGACGAATAAGAACATGTTAAGAGAACATACGAAATGAAAGGGTGGGATGAGGACGGTAGAAGTAGGAAAACCACTAACGAAATAATGTAAGTAGGAACTTTGAACGGTAGGCTTGAGCTACGGTTGATAACGTTAATGATGAACGTCTTGTGTACACAACCAAAGATGGTACCGCTTAAATACTGGAGTGAATGGAATAATTTAGCCGGAAACAAACTAGAACAGTGACCGGCAGCTGCAAACGACCTAGGCCCTAACTAGACCAGCATGGGAAAGAGCCGAGTGAGCGTTTAAAAAAAGGGTGAAAACTTGCGAGTTTTAACCTAATCCCACGGATCTTCGTAACAAGGTTCCACTCTACTTAAGCTTTGAGTGAAATCTTGCGAGCTATAACGGCTTCCTCATAGGCTTATCCTAAACCCGGAACCAAGATCTACGAGTCTTAATGACATCGTTAGGTTTTAAATCAACCATAAATTCAGCCACCTAAACTACTCAGTCGTACTACTAAATAATTTAAATTAGTAATTTCTAAAGCCTACGTCCTTGACCCGCTGATCTTTCATTAAACCTATACTGGCACTTCCTAAAGCTTTCTACCCCACGTTATCCCTGGTAGGCTTTATCGTACTTATCCTCCAAAGCCTACGGGCTTTGTAAATCCCCAGTAAATCATCTTATCGCCTCTATTAAAATTGATAAAAGCCAAATGAACTCTTAGTTTGTGATTATTCATTCTCTAATTCTTGTCACGTTTTACAAATCCCCGTGCAACGTTTTGCGCGGTTTCAACTCCTCCGAAGAATGTAAAAGTGGTAGTCCTTTGGGACCAAAGAAGGCCGGCAACCTCTATAGTAGGGTTGCCAGTGTTTTCTTTGAGAGAGTAGACGTAGGGTAGAGTTGGAGGTAGGTTACCGCCAAGAGGTGACGTTGGGGCTGGAGAAGGAGAGGGGGAGGGGGAGTAAGAGAAGCGCGGTTTTGGTAGGGGCTTTGGGATTTAAAGGTTTCCAGTCGTTTAGCTTTGGGAAGGGAGAGGAGACGAAGAGGAGGAGGAGGAGGAGGAGAGCTCGGGGGCTACCTAGAAGAAGAGGCCTTCTTCGAGGGCTCTGCTCCTAAAGCTTCGTTAGGAGCACCCTTAGCTTCCTGAGCCTCCCCTTGCTAATGAACATAGCGGAGCCTTTCCTCAGCCTATTGTACTTGTAGCGTCATCCCCGAGCCGTTCCGCACTAACTACTAGAGAAACACCCTGTCAAGGAACCCTTCCTAACATTCTAAGAGAAACAAAATTAAAATAATCCCTAAAATCCCGATTATGCAAAGTAGATTCTACCTTAACCCCGAAAGAGTACATCAACAAACGAAGAACAAACCAACAAATACACACGTCGCCTATAGCACAAACTAATGGCCGTCTTCCGCTGCGCCAGCAAGCTCATAGAGCTCCCGCTAATGATGTATCGGGGGCAAAAAGAACACTCAAGAACAAGAAAACCTAGTAAATGAAGCTTTTATTCCAACAATTAAAACTCAAGAAGAACAAATACTACGACCGGAATATACCTCACGGTACCAAAACTAGACAATGTTTAAGTGTAAACTTTTATCGATGTATACCTTATTGTTCATCTCCTCGTGTCATCATTTCTTAATTATGTCTTATAACCCGGTTTAAGCTGTCCCAATTCGAAAACTCAATTACCCAAAACAGTGTAGCAGCCCTAATACACCTGAACTTGAGTCGAACTTGAAGGGATTGTTTGATACATGAACTAACCATAACAAAAAGAAAAAGGCGAGAAATACTTTCCCAAGTTCAACTTCGTTGAGTCGGACGAAGTAAGTATTCGTTCTTTTGTTTTAGTGTTCCTTTTCCCTTAACTGTGTTTTTACATGTTCGATTCCGTGCAGTACCAAATACGAAGATCAAAAATACTAAAATTTATGAATATATAATTTTTGTACTCTTTACTAAACCATGAAATAAAATATTTTTTATTTTTTCTAGAATTGGCAACTAGTTATTTCCCATTACACAATAAAATTGTATATCGTCCAATTTTCCAATGAAGTACATCTCCCATAAAAAAATTAATTTATAGTGTTTTAAATTCTTTCAAAACTAACTATAGTATTTAAATCCGTAATTAAAACGTGATTAAATTCATAATTAAATTCTTTCACTAACTATAAAGTATAAATCCGTAATTAAAACGTGATTAAATCCGTAATTAAAATCCTTAAAATCTTAAGGATATTAAATCCGTAATTAAATTTAAAATCCTTAAAATCTTTATCATAATAAAGATTTATACAACTTAACTTTATAATTTATAATTTATAAATTTTAAATTTAAATTCAATCTCCTTAAAACATAATGAAAGAATTTTTTTAAAATTACAGCCATTTACAAATTTAAGTTGTATAAATTAGACAAATTCTTTAAAAATTTAAGGAGATCAAATCTGTAATTAAAACATAACAATTAAATTTTTTTAAACTTTCAACCATTTATAAATTTAAATTGTATAAATTATACAAATTTTGTAAAATCATTAAAAGATTAAATCTGTAATAAAAACATAGCGATAAATTTTTAAAAAATTACAACCATTTATAAATTTAAATCGTATAAATTATACAAATTCTTTTAAAACTTTGTTGCTTTGTAGACACTTACCTCTCCTTTCTATCTCTCTCTTTTTCTTTTGTCTCTCTTTTTCCCAAAACTATTATATCAACTCCATTTTAATAAATTATGCACTATTAATGGGTTCATAATTTTCTGGTCTTATAGGGAGAAATCCCATGAACTATTAACCATGGAAAGAATTTCACTGTACAATAACATTCAATGTTGAATTTTTTTTAATTTAGACTCGGCATCTTATCTTTACTTACTTGCCATAGCTTTTTATTGCTCATATCTTCGTGATGAGATTTTTGTATCCAAACTT
Source organism: Ananas comosus (assembly GCF_001540865.1). NCBI lineage: Eukaryota > Viridiplantae > Streptophyta > Magnoliopsida > Poales > Bromeliaceae > Ananas > Ananas comosus. The sequence goes on along the minus strand of NC_033630.1, from coordinate 7,501,346 downwards.
ACTGAAAATGAAAATAAACCCGTTCGATCAAATGGACTAAGAAAAGATTCTACATCCGTCTCTTTCCGGGCTTTAGACCGTATACTCTTTAAAATCGACAAAATCTATCTTATGTATAAAATATGAACCATACTCCGTACATTACTTCAATGGTCAAAAACTTCTCATATTTACGTTTATTCTATAATAACGTCGCATTTATACACTTGTATACACTTTTTAGACATTCAAATGAAGAATTATTAGTGGGCATGGACAAACAAACATTAATTGATGTGATATAGTGTGAATTGATATTACTACAAGAGTGAAAGATGTGATAAAAAAAACGGTTTAGGAGGTAAAATGAAACTTAAAATATCGTTAGGGACGTACGGAGTACGAAAGTAGTTGTTTTCAACATAAGAAACAGCTTGTCGATCTTATAAAGGTTCCTCTAAAAAACCCTCTTAAACAACTCGTAATCAATACCCTGATCTTATATTGTTCTGGAGTACATCGGGATGAACGGTTAACCAGAGTACGAAAGTACTATTCAAGAACAACACCTAAAAGAAAAAAAATCGCCAAAATGTGTTTAAGAAAGTCCCGGAAAAGTAGAAACTCTACACGAAATCGACGAAGTAAAACAACCTCTGTCGAACCTACTACTGTACATTTTACTGTAAATAGTTCTTATGACACGACGTATTTAAAAACGAAAAACGGATATATCGAATGATTAACATGTACAAGAAAAGAAGTAACGACCAAGAATTGGTTAGTTGGAGTTCAAAGTTGATGCTACAGAACACGTAAGTATTCTTTAAGAAAACATCCTATCACAGTTGGATTAAATAACGTTAACGATATTTACAAGAGATCAACGTTACTCGTTGGTTTTGTTATACAAGAGAAAACGTAGCAACGTATTATAATCGAAGAATTAGAGCGAACAACACAGTAATTATTAAATCGTGGATAATAACTTTAGCATAGTACGCACTTAATTGGAGATCGGGACGACCCTAAAACCTCTCCTGTAAAAGTCGGGAGATAAAATAATTCAACTAAGGACGACTACCACCCAACAAATATTTTTAACAGTCGTGAATCCCGACCTGGCGGGTTCGAAGCTTTTTAGTAATTTTTTTTTATTTCAATGTGGGATTGTTACACAGGTAAAGTTCGTCGGTAGATACGAATAAAGGTAGTCAAAAAGAACGTCGGTAAGTAGTATACTTTCGGTTTTTTGGAGTTTACGGGGAGGTGACCAAAGCTTCTATACCCATTTTATACTCGAGCATTCCTACTACACTGTCAGTTCACGATTATCAATAATATTTTTTTGAGTGTTTTAACACCCGACCCACTAACTATCTTTGCTCACCGAACAAAATTAACAATTTATTATGTTTTGTTGGCGACATGAAATTTTCGAATTTAACTATCTCCTGCCATAAATTTATAAAAATATATATTGTGAAAGGGAGTACAAACCCGAGCTCTGAAAAACATCCGGTACTATGCCTGTTTAATTTATCCTCCTTAATTATTACAAACCTCGGACCGCATTAAGCTTGAGTCCTGGAGGACGAGACTATGGTACAATTTATTATGCTTTGTTGGCAACAAGAGATTTTCAAATTCGACTATCTCTTGCCATAAATTTATGAAATTATAAATTATAATTGAAAACTTTCAACTTTGATACCCGCCAATAGATGTTTTCACACATCAAATCCAACATTAAAGGAGTTTTCCTCTTATACATAAAGTGATTAACCTCTTTTAAAATAAATAATATAAACGAAACAAAATGGAGAAAAGTGACGTAATAAAATAAGTTATCTGATAAAAAGAGAGAACTATTAAAAACAACGGAGGGTTGTAACTAATTATCTAAACTGTTTTATGTAAAGAATAAAAGATGTCCTATTTTAACCATTCGTGAAATTTGAACCGAACCTAAAACGTTCGGAACTTAAATCACTCCATAATACTTCGACTTTCTTGAAAAGAGACAAAAAAAAAACGGAAAACTAGAAGATGTACAACACTACAAAAAGTATAAACTTCTAATATCTCAATCCACAACTTTACTAAAAAAAAAACGAAATAACAAATCGCATGTAGGAAGCTTAATATACCTTGACTAAGTACACTGAGAAAATGAATAAACTAACAGGTCTTTCCTATGCTGATAGTTTTAAACAACTAAAGAGGTAGAACTGATTGGGGATCATAGCTCTTTTAAAATAAAAGACAAAGAAGCTTAAAAAACCGAATTTGTTACGGCTCATGTTTGTTACGGCTCATGTATGAAACTCCATAGTTGTTCGGTTACATTAAATTTACCTACTTGAAACTGTTTAAAAAAAGTAGTGACATTAGACCTTGGTTTAGAGAGTTACACTACAGACCAGTACTTTTAAATCTACTGAGGTGAGAACACCGTAGAACTTGAAGTTTATACGTAACATTAAAAACCATTAACTTCCAGTACTAATATCACTTATTGTTCTTAATCACTATTCCGGAAAAATACAAAGTTAGCACTTTCATTCTAAACTATGTACGTAAACTGTTAAATAGACTACATCCAGGGAAGAAATTTCCATACAGGGAAAAAAAGCGGGTTAACCAAGATTACGTTCACCTGTTCAACTAAACTAGGGTTGAATAAAATCTGAGGAAAGATTAACTGGGAGGACTAGGTATCCGATAGCAAACTAAACATAATACCTTCCTTTCTATTGTCACACTAGGCCAACTATGACTCAAATCTCCTAAAAGAGACCCTCGATTACTTTACAAGAGATTTGTGTATCTAGACTCCATCGTACATAAGATCCGAACAGTTTAAGAGAGTTCAATAGTTAATTCAAATTATTTTCGGACATTTGGATTTAAGGAGATCACACGGCAAACAATTCACGGGACAAGACAATAATTATACGGTAGTAATAACATTATTGTAAAATAAGAAAACGTCGTACGGTGTAACACTTCTTGATATAACGAGTAGAAGAGTTGTAATTCCAAGGAGATTATAATCCATTCTCTTATACACAAAAGTAGTAGAACTGAGAGTAGACTGTTGAAACTCTACCTTAGTTAATAGAAAGATGACTCCTTGGGAATATTGAGTAGACGTTAATTCTTGAGCAAAAACTAATGAAAACAACAAGTGAACTACCAGTATTCTAGAGATTATACTGCTATCAAGAGTTCTGAAAAGTTTGGATTCAGTACAAAAAGAACTCGAATGTTTCAAGGACACATAATATCATGATAAACCTAAGAGATAAACCGTTTAAATTCTTATGATTACACTACATCCATATACCCCTCCTTTTCCTGTTCCCTTTTGTAAAGTTTGACTCGAATAAAAAGCTCACTACCCTTAACTTGGTCATTAATACAGACGGCCCCTCGAACTTAGACTCTTTCGTCCAATTCTACGAAGAAAATATATAAAGATTTACGTCTAATTACCGCCGTAGTAACAATAATTAAAAAGAAGGTAGTTATCTAATAGCCTCAAGAAGATAACATCTTACGGAAGTTACCGTATTGAAAAATTTCTATAGGGTCGAAACTTTTAAACAAGTAATTTGATATTGTTCGTACGTTCATGATTATTACTGATCAACTAAAAGGCATTCTAAATCTCTAACTTGATTAAACTCTACGTAGAAACTGTACTTAACATATTCTGACAATTGAATCGGATCACTTAAGTTATAATAACTTCTCATTTGCTTCGAAATTAAAACGAACGCTATAGACACTATAGTATATTAATACGAACGCGCCAGAATCAAAACGGGTAATAAAAACGTCCTCTTGGCCCTTCCGAGTATGCACTGGCCATATCTTGTCGGAGTGTTCACTAAGTTTTGGTTCATTCTTAAGGAACCAATGAACGTAATTCTAAATGCTACAAGATTACCGAAACGAAGTTTTCTACAATTCGATTGATAAATATCCAAGTAAACGATTTGTTTATCAATGATTCCGATACAAACCAACCCCCTATTCCCACCTTATTTCCCAAATAAGGTGGGAATAGGGGGTTTGTGTTTGTTTTTTACCACCCTTGTGATTAAGGGAGGAATTGCCCGATAAGATCTTATCGGGCAATTCCCCACCCTTGTGATCGCAAGGGTGGAGATCACAAGGGTGGGGTTCCACCTTATTCGATCCTATTGGGTCGAACAAGGTGGGCACTTCTCTCTATCTCTCTCTCTCACACACACACACACACACAAACACACTCTCACACTCACTCACTCTCTTAAAAATTAAATAATATTTTAAATTTAAAGCATTCAAATTTTTAATTTTAAATATTAAAAATTTTAATGTTTTAAATTTTAAATTCAACAAATTAAAATTTAAAATTTTAAACTATAAAACTTAAAAAAATAAATCTTAAACTATAAAACATAAAAATTTAATTTTAAAGTAGAATTTAATTTCAAATTTGAAATTTAATATTTAAACTCTAAAATATTAAAATTTTAATATTTTAGAGTTTAAATGTTAAAAATTTTAATGTTTTATATTTTCAAATTTAAG
>NC_033630.1:7433158-7496758 GCF_001540865.1 Ananas comosus | reverse complement strand
TCTTTCTTTTTATATCAGTTTTAATCTTCCTCACTCTCTCAACTTTAAAATTTTTCTCTCTCTCTCTCTTTCGAATCAAATCTCTCTCTTTTTTTTTCAATTTAAAATTTCTCTTTTTATTCAAATCTCTCTCTATATTCCAATCTCACATTTCTGTTTATTATAGTTAATCGGCTGCCCATCCTTCTTTCTTTCTCTAATCTGTATAATACTAATGGGGTTAGGTAATTATACTCCTATGGGTGGGAGGGAGTTCCCTTACTCTAATCATGAAACCCCACTTAGAATAAGGGTTCACTTAGGTTATAATGGTTGATCTAATGAATTACGTAAATCGGTTTGTGGCAGTATTAAAAAATAAGGGTAACCTAATGATCCTTAGAAATTTTCTATCGCGCTTGGTTTGCGTGGGAATTCCGGTACAAACCAACCCCTTGTTCCCACCCCTATTCCCCAATAGGGGGGGAACAAGGGGTTTGTGATAAAAATTCCCACCCTTGATCGATAAGGGTGGGAATTGCCTAATAGGATTGGGCAATTCCCATCCTTATCGATCAAGGGTGGGAATCCACCTTATCCCCACCCTTGTTCAACAAGGGTGGGGATAAAATTTTTTTAATTATGCTCTCTCTCTCTAACTTATACTCTCTCTCTTTTTTTTCTAAAAAGATGTTGAAACTTTTGGTAACATTATCTAAAATTAATTAAATAAATTAATTAATTAATTGTATATTTTTTGTAATATTAAATAATATGGCTAATTAATATTACCGCGCGAACCAAACATAGGAATTCCGCATTCTTAGTAATAGGATGAATAGGAATAAGATTCTCGGATATCTTTTATTCCTAGTAATCTTTCATAATGCGAACCAAACGCACCCTAAAGTACAATGGTTGTTTCACACATTCACTGTATCGCCCGTTTATTAAACCGACAATCAATCTCGAGCTTATATCAAGCGAAACATGAGCTCGCGAGCTGGATTGCCAACAAATTTCTTGCCAGTAACGTGTCAAAATCCCCCTAATTTATGAAGACCCATTCCTTATTTGTTTTCAAACTAAGTACGTTAATTCAATGATGTGAGTCAAAGAGATAATAAAGTAATGGATTCCTTAGCAATTTCCACAAGCAAAGCAAAAGCGTGTTACCGACTCGATCATCCTCGCCGTCCATTTGATAGCTACTGATTCTAAATTAAAGAAGCGCTTCCCCTAAACTTTATTATTAGTTACCAATTAATCCTATGATTCTTTTATGTGTAAAAGAGATAAACTTCAAATATCATTCATATGATTTTGCACTTTCTTATTTCAGTACCTTATAATTTTATTTTATTTTATTTCTGTCAGCACTTTCGTTCGTTAAATCTTTGCTACTTTTGCTTCACTTTAGTGCCTTCTGATTTTTTTTTGGATAAACTTCATATATTATTTCTATAATTTTGCACTTTCTCATTTTAGTACACAATAATTTTATTTTTCTTTTTCTGTCAACCCATTCATTCGCTAAATCATACATAAAAAATTTCGGATACTCCATCCATACTTTATCAAATATTCACTTTAATATATCGTGCGGTTTACCGAATTTTTACTTTAATATCCTATAGTATTAATTTTATCACTAATTTAACGAAAATATTAACAAAGAGAATAACGAAAAGAAAAAAAATGAAACTATATAGTACTAAAATGATACATTTTAAATTACAGGTTTGGTGATTAAATCTCTATTATTTGAGTGTAAAATGTAATTTATCAAGAAAAAAAAAAAGAAAATTCACAAGTGGTGCTTATTTTTTATTATTTTTGTTGTTTTTAAATGAAAACAATTTATTACGTCATTTTCCGTTTGAAGGGTCCCACGCTTCTCCCCCACGCTGCTTTGAGAAGCGTGCTGCTTATGCCTACAATATTTACCAATTTCAAAGTTAGAAATGTACGGGGAACCCCTGAGCAATAGGAATTTTCTGAAATGGTCCCTCGACTTCTCCTTTGGTTTTATTTGTGCTTTTTTAGCCTTTAATTTTATTTTTGAATTGGGAGATTTTAGTCAGTTTAGTAAAAAAAAAAAATTTCTTAAATTTATTGATAATTTTGTTAAATTTAATTTATAATTTAAATTACTTTTAGCGCGTAATGTTACAAAATGTTTAGTTGAGGAGGGCTCAATACATTTTTATGGGTTTAAAATGAATAAATTACATCACTAGTCTGAGCACTCTGTGTCTCCGTTTCACTTTAGCTACTGAACATGTGTGTAAATTATTTAAATTATTTTATTTTTAGTTACTATACTTATCTATTTTTAATGATGAATTTTAGCTTAAATAACGAATGCATCTGCACATTTATATATATCGCATATTTATCAATTATTAATTTTATGCAATATTTTTAGTTTTATCATTCATTAAGCCGGAGACCTTTTAAAAAATTAGACTACTTGAGAGAAAAAATTGAAATGACAAAAGGGATAATGCATTTGTTATGCGTAAACATAAAGTCGAATGAATTGCAAACAATAATGTTTTAGGTTAAAATACCAAAAAAAAAAAATCTATAAACATCTGTTTTTTAGTTTTTCTCTACGACTTTCAAAACTCAATATTTTATCTCCTTAAAATTTTAGAAATATTTTCAAAGAGTTATAGATTAATTAATCGAGAGAGGCGAAATGGCCAAATTTTCATTCTCGTGCTATAAAAAATAATTTTTAATAGTTTTTTTATTATTTTTAAGGATATCTTTGGTATAAATTATTATAAGAAATAAACGAAATAGTGACGAAACCCTGACAAAAAAAGGCTAAAGTTTGAAGGAATAACATACATATTTTTGAGAGTCGGAGAGGAACAATAAGAAAATAAATATTTACGTAGAGATTTTCTATATTTTAACTATTTTTTTTATCATGAAGTAGTAGCAAAGTAAAACTTCTCTAGAGAATTAAATGTCAAATTTAAATTTTTCAATACCAAAACAAACCTAACCAGAAGTGCAGGGGCTAATCGTACAATTTATTCATGTTCAAAAATATTGGGTAGTTTTTATGTGGTACTTATTATGTAATCGTAGAGTGCATCTGTAAGAAAAAAAAAAGAAAAAGAAAAAGAAAAAGTAAAAACAAAAAACCGAGAAAAAAAAATGAAAATGCAATGATGTGATGTCACGCCTATAGCGTGTTCGCTCCACCAAAAATAAATGTACTATCTTTTTCTGTAAAATTCTTCACCCTTGTTGTTGCCTTTTATTACCAAGATGCCACTCTCAAAATTAGAAAGTCAGGAACTCAATTTGATTCTTTGTAGGCCGTAATTGCCGCATTTTTACTATACTCTTATAAGTATAAATCTTGTATATTCATAAATTTTTAGCCATTAAATTTATTTTTTTAATCATTTTTATACATTAGATCATACTATTCAACCAATCATTCACTCAATCCTAAGAAATCACTATTATCATAACCGGAGACCACTCTCATTCTAACCGGACATTCTTTATCCAACGATCGAAAATTTATGAATACAAAGGAGTCTATACTCATAAGAGTATAGTAGCATTACTCTTATTTATAGTTCTAATTGTTGGCTTAAATAGACTAACATTCTATCATGTGATGGAAGGTTACATTGGGTCCAATCATATTTGAAATGATGTAAGGTTGGGCTGGGCCGAGTCACGTTCGAAGTAGCGTGGGACTGATTGGGTCGAGTCACAATCAAGATCCGTGAGCGCGGTATCTGTACACTTTAAGTGAATTGGCCGCGTACTTCGGACAGCTCGAGCTTTTGGGATTAATATTAGCGCCATAGAATCATACCAACTAAAGAGAGTAGAAGGGACCGACCGTCCCTAGAGCAAGTGGCAAAGGGCTTAGTGGTTGGTACCCAAGACCTAAGTTCGAATCCTAGTTGATTCACATTTCTAGCTAAGTTTATTTCTAAATGAAACAAACGAAGCAGGTAGCATGCTACCTATTTCTCGAAAAAAAAAAAGAGAGTAGAAGGGCTGTTCGATTCCTTATAGCTGTAATTGTTGTATTTCGACTTGCGGTGTAAATAAAATCATACCAACTAAAGAGAGTGAAAGGGCTATTTATCCACATATAGTTTTAACTACATTATAGTTATAAATACAGGTAAATTAAAATTTGATCGGATGCTGTTCCGACTATAGCTGTTGAAGAGAATAGCTTCAAACAAAAAATAAGCTTCCTTTGTGTATTAAGTAAACACCAACATAGATAATTGAAAATAAATATCCTTAAAAAATAATGATAGCATTTTTATATTGAAGATCAAATGTGTAGATCTTATCTTAAATAATTTTAAAAATTTTTAAACAAAGATTTAACTAATTTTAAATTTTTTGCATCATTAAGCTAGTAAATGCCCCATATCGGCTATCAAAATTACAAAATTTGCAACTTTTTTGATCATCAAGTCTATGAGGTCGAAAAAATATAAAATCTAATTTCAAGACACTTCGAGTAGTCTAAACAAAACCGCAGCAGCCGATATCAAAATTACAAATTTTGCAACTTTTTTGATCATCAAGTCTACGAGGTCGAAAAAATATAAAATCTAATTTCGAGACACTTCGAGTAGTCTAAACAAAAGTGCAGTAGCCGATATCAAAATTACAAATTTTGCAACTTTTTTGATCATCAAGTCTACAAGGTCGAAAAAATATAAAATCTAATTTTGAGACACTTTGTCACGCCCCGAACCCCGCCTATTTGGTCGGATTCGGGCACGCCGACAGACCGCCGAACGGACAGAGTTTCTCCTGTACGTTCTACACATCACAATCAATTACAATACAAGAGGTCCCAAACAGGGACAGTATTCAAGTAGAGATTGCATAAGGAAGGTATCAACAATATAACACAACCTAAGTTATTACATGCATTCACATTCATACATTTTTACAACTTAATTACAATTCTTTTTCATCTAAATGCAATCTGAATCATTACATCATTTATTCATTACAAATTCGATATATTAATCTTTTGATCTTTATACCCCTAGGATATGTCGACTCGGGGTACTGCTATCTCTGGTCTCTGTGGTAGGGCGCTATCTACGGAGCTACGCCTTTTTCTCGCGCCGCCGCGCAGCTCACGTGCGAACCTGTAACACCTCAAAGTAATGTAGGGTGAGAACCAACTCTATGGTTCCCAGTGAGTACTGCCATCCAAGAAAAAAGCTCGACCAACAGGTCCAAAGGAGGCAAACTACAGGTTAGTTTAATAAACAGACAAATAGGATATCAAGATTATGCAACTATAATACCATGCTTTGCCTCACGAATGCAACAATGTCATGCTATATGTAAATCATGCAATAATACAACTATGCAACCAACTAGTAGTTCATTCGATACTACTTTCAATCCTGCTAACCATAGTTCATCCAATTGACATTTAATGTTCCTCTATCTTAGATTCTTGTCGTTTACCGTTTTAATCATAAGGTTTCATCTACCTTTGCAAAGCTAACCACCCGACTCGGTCTTGAGTCAATCATCCGCGGAATGCCGCGCAAAGCCAGGCTCGAGGCGAAGGACGTTTCACTTGCACCTCAGCCTTAGATCCACTCAACTGGGATACCAAATCTACTCTATGGCTCATATACTTGTCACCCAATCACTAGGCTAACCTGAAGGGGGACGCCCTCAATCTCACGTCTCAAAGTCTCATAGGGGGAAGTGTCAGGAAGTGAATTCTCGCAATTTGAGAGTTAGACTTAATTTGGAATCGACTTATCGTCGACTTGGTATACTTTGAAAAGTCCGAATGCGATGGAAATGCGAAAAGCGCATTAGGGTAGACCTTGGAGAGTTGAGGATTCCAAGTTTGCAAGTTTGCACCATTTCATCACTCTCGGGATCCGGACCCTGGTGGTAGCGTCCGGACCCCGTAGCTGCGAGAAAGCCCCCAAGGACTTGGAAATTTCATGTGTGCAACTTGCATACTTGGGCAACTCTCGGGGTCCGGACCCTGGTGGTAGGGTCCGGACCCCGTAGCTGCGAAAACTTTGAAAATTGCAAAGTGTGCAATTCTTATGGTGTCCCAACTCTTAGGGTCCGGACCCAAGCTGGAGGGTCCGGACCCCGTACCCCGAAATTGCCCAAAATGGGCTGATGTAAGATGGCAAAGTTGAGGAGCTAAAATGCAATTTTGCATGAGTATAGATATATGAAGGTTCTTGCTCTCTCTCTCTTCTCATTTGTCCCCAAGAGAGCCCTAAACATCTCTCTCTCCCTCTCTAAACTCTTGCTCTCTCCCTCTCTCTCTCTCAAGGAAGGAGAAAGAAGAAGAAGGAGAAGAAGGAGAAGAAGGCAAAGAAGAGGAGGATCACCCTCTCCATCTTCTTCCTCAAGTGTGGAAAGGCTTTTGGAGGTGAGCTCCGAACCCTTTTAATGGTATCTTCCTAGGGTTTTGATGGAATACTCTAAGATTGGTTTTGATTAAACCCTATGATGCTAGTGATGTGCTAATGGCAAGAATCTAGAGTTTTATCGGAGTATTTTTTCGTTGTTGAAACCTGGGGCACCAAAATGGGTATTTGAGAAATAATGGGTTTTGATCTCAATTCATTGGTCGTAAACCTAATTGCTAGGTATCTAAACGCGTAGGCGAAGACGGTTCGAGGATTCGTCGAGCGGGTGCGAAGTTATTGTCAAAAGAGACCCTCGGAGCTTCGTTTCCGCCTAAAAGGCCAACGAGGCGTCGTAAAATCGACGAATTGTATTCCCAGCGCCGCGACGTTGCCACAAGGTGGGTGGTGTCCATCCTGAAGCAGTTGAGCTACTCCCTATGTCTAAGTTGTATTTTGTTGATCATATTGCACATGTAGTATTATGCATTATAGGGTGTCGATAGTTATGTTTTATCCTAGCATGCTTCTTGGTAGTGTAGCAATCTGATTGGCACTTGAACCTATAAGGCATGAGACTGAGTATAATGACTTAGAACCCTATAGTGATAAAGATAAGTAGTAACTTGATCTTATGATTATGAAAGTTAATGACATGTGTAATGTTGGGACTTGTATTATGACGTGTGGCATGGAACATAGAAAACACTTGACGAGTGGCATTAGAACTTAGTGTAAAGAACACTATGATATAATGCTTTAGGGACTAGATGAGTTTTCCCTAGTTGGACATCTTGCATGAGAACTTGTGCGTCACTGACACAGTTGCTAGCGTTGAGGCTTTGGACATGGATACAAACTAGCGTATTCCTGAGAGATTGATGACCCTAGAGGATAGGGCTTCCTCGATGGCGAGGATGGATTATACTCACATAGTCTGTGCTTGGGGTGGTCGCTCCCCCTGTTAGTGTGCTCCGGAGTTGGTCACGTTCAGGACAGACGTAGTTGTCCGCAGACGGTCCCGGGTTGGTTGACAACGAGGTCCTCACCTAGGTGGGATTGAGATGTGAGTCGAGGGCTAACTCTTGGTTGGCCAAGGATTGGATAATGGACATGTTGGACATTGGACATATTGACCATAGTAGGTTACATACTTGCTTGTAGCATGATCTTAGTGATACTTGCTTCGATTGTTCATTGCATACTTGCCAGGCATAGTAGTATACTATAGTTTCTTTACTATGCTTTCATTTCAGTTAAATATCTATCTATCTATCTGCTTATGCCTGCTTAGACCTAGTGCGGAGATCGGCGGAGTCAGCGGCCGAACCCACTGGGAACTATTCGTAGTTCTCACCCCACTTTGTTGCAGGACTGAGCTCGAGCACTCCGATTGAGGATCGCGGTAAGGGCCTAGCGCCCTAGTGTTGGTACTGGCTTCCTATTGCACTAATGACACCCATGTACATATGAGAGTAGTTGATGTATAGGTGGTGAGGTGCTTGAGAGATGTATCCATGTATGTTTATATATGTGATGGATGAGTTGTACACATGTTTTGGAAGATTAAATGTAATCAAATGTTCTAAAGTGGTTAAATGAATGTAATAGCTTAGTCTCTCTCTTTTATTCACTTGTATGTTCTCTACTTGTGATGCTTGCTCTCATTTGTTTAGCACTGGTTGTGCTCTTGCTGTTGTGATCATGTATGTATTCAAGTATATTCCTGGGAACTTATTGTACATGATCTTGTCGTTGAGCCTTGGGCGGACAGGGGAGGTTCTGTCTATTCGGCGTCTGTTCGACGTGCCCGAACTGGACCAAATTGGTAGCGGGTCTCAGGGCGTGACAGATAAAGTGGTATCAGAGCGAGTTACGAGCAAGTAAAGAGAGAGTCTAGGATGACCTAGGAGACCCTAGGTTGGTAAACCCTAAGGATATAGGTGCGTGAGTGCGACGTGAACCTATAGCGGTAGCGGAAGTTGAATCGATTGGGTCGAAATTGATGTTATGTCTCTAGTTGTGAATAGAGACGGATTCAAGTGTTACTAGTTCTTGGCTTAGAGTGGTTGTGTCGAAGGCCGACGACATGACGCTAAGAGCCCAGAATAAGTGCGCTTGCTTGCTTACGCCCGATTTTGTTGTCTAGTCATCTCGCTTCGTAATTGCGACGGCATTAACGAGTTAAGTAATTAACCAAATGTTTGCGTTTCAGGAGCTAATGGCACCAAAGAGACGCTACGTGCGAAGGTCCGCTTCGGCACCGCCTCCAGTGGTGCCAGAACTGGCAGGACCAGGTGAGGTGCAGGAGTTGCGGGCACAAGTTGCCGCACTAACTGGACGGTTCGATCGGCTGCAGGAGCTATTGGAGCAGCAAGCGGCGGAGGCGGCTGCAGCAGCAGGTTAAGGTCGCGATCCGCCCGCGCCTTCGGCTCGCGCTCCTGATGCGGCTGAGGGTGAGGGTGCTACGGCGGCGCCGGTGGCGATGCAACCCCCGCCGGTGGACATCCCTCCTGCAGCATCGAGTTCTCCTACACCCGATATGGCGGCTGAGGAGGTGGAGCGAGAGCGTGGTTACACGGCTCTCACCAGGTTTACGAAGTTCCACCCACCCACGTTTGATGGAGAAGTGATTGATCCTTGGACAGTGGAGACTTGGTTAGCCTCAATGGAGACGCTGTTCGAGGACATCTACACCAAGGAGCGGGATAAGGTGAATTTGGCCGCGCATTGCTTCGATAAGCGGGCCAGAGTGTGGTGGAAGAGTGTGAAGCAGGACCGTTCTTCGGATCTTCCCCCGATTAATTGGGAGGAGTTCCGAAGGTTGATGTTTGCGGAGTACTTCCCCGACAGTAATAAAAGGAAGATAAGAGAGGACTTCAGAAAGCTCAAGCAGGGTAATCGCACGGTTCGGGAGTATGAGCGGGAGTTCACCCATCTCCTGAACTGCGTCCCGGATGTGGCGAGGACGGAGCAAGATCGGGGGGATTGCTTCGTGAGGGGACTCCGGCCCTGGGTGTTCCGACTAGTTCATGCTTTCAAGTTCCATACCTTTGCGGAGGTGCTGGATCGTGCTCTGTGGGTTGAGCACGGGAACGCTTGTGAGCGAGAGGAGCGCGAGATATTTGACAAAGAGAAGGGGAAGAAGCGACAGGGCGGTGGCTCGGGAGGACAAACAAGCTCTAAGAAGCCTCCGAAGTACCCTCGGACCCAGACGGGGGATCGTAGGGCGCAGAGATGCGTTATTTCCGGTGGGGGCCACAGAGCGTCGCAATGTAGGCAGCGGCAGGGAAAATGTTACACTTGCGGCCAAGATGGGCATATCTGCCGCAATTGCCCGACGAGGGTCCCACCGGCTTTATCAGTTGCATCAGCTCCGGCGACCCCAGCGCATTATGGAGGAGCTCCGTCTACAGTCGTGACTGCTGGACGTGCTTTGGCGCCACGTCCACCCGAGATGACGAGGTTAGCTCCGAGCGGACGGGTGTTCGCCGCTTAAGCTCAAGTTGAGGAGCCTGTTGAGGCGGAGGAGCATCGCCTTGTAGCAGGTATGGTTTTGATTAACGGAGTTCATTCCAGGGCTATGTTTGATACAGGTGCCACACATTCATTCATTAGTAGATTATTCGCACGCATGCATGGCATACTCATAGAAGCGAGTGACATGTGGCGAGTTGAGGGCCCTGGGTCGACATTTAACACCTACACGGAGTGTTTGTCGTGTCCGGTACAAATAGGTGACTGGATAATGCCTATCCGGATGCTGGAACTCAAGAAACTGGAGGCGTTCGATGTCATTTTGGGCATGGACTGGCTCTCGAAGTATTATGCAATGATTGATTGTAAGAGTAGATTGATCATCTTCCGAGAGCCTGGACAGAAGGAATTTGTTTATCGGGCCTGTCAAAGCTCGTGTTTCGCCGCGACGGTATCGGCGATGAGGGCTAGGATGTTGGTCAGCAGCGGTTGCGCGGCATTTTTGGCGACTGTTGTAGAGGTGGACCTAACAGCCCCGACTTTGGAGGAATTGTCAGTTGTGCGGGAATTTCCAGATGTATTTCCCGCAGAGTTACCGGAAATGCCGCCAGATAGGAAGATCGAGTTCGTGATAGACTTGATTCCCGGGACCGTGCCGATCTCGAAGGCTCCGTACCGCATGGCGTTGGCAGAGCTAAGGGAGTTGAGGTATCAGTTACAGGATCTTCTCGACAAGGAGTTCATAAGGCCGAGTGTATCGCCGTGGGGAGCCCCGGTGTTGTTCGTGCGCAAGAAGGACGGATCTTTTCGACTCTACGTGGACTACCGCGAGTTGAACAAGGTCACTATAAAGAACAAGTACCCGTTTCCCCGAATCGACGACTTATTTGATCAGTTACAGGGGTCGTGCGTGTACTCAAAAATAGATCTTCAATCCGGCTACCACCAATTGAAGAGTAAGCCGGAGGATGTGCAGAAGATCGCATTCCGCACGCGGTATGGGCACTACGAGTTCACAGTGATGCCATTCGGGCTTACAAATGCCCCGGCTGCGTTCATGGATCTGATGAACCGGGTGTTCAGGACGTGTTTAGACCGATTTGTCGTGGTCTTCATTGACGACATCTTGGTCTACTCGCGGAGCGATGAGGAGCACGCGGAGCATTTGCGTATTGTGCTTCAAATCCTTCGGGAGGAGAAGCTATACGCAAAGTTGAAGAAGTATGACTTCTGGCTCCGTGAGGTGGCTTTTTTTGGGCACGTGATTTCCGAGGGCGATGTTTTTGTTGACCCGAAGAAAGTCGAGGCAGTCAAGGACTGGTCGCGCCCAACAAATGTCACCGAGGTTCGAAGCTTTGTGGGCCTAGCAGGCTACTATCGACGGTTTGTGGAGGGCTTCTAGAAGATCGTGACCCTACTTACCCGTCTGACGCAGAAGGGCGTTAAGTTTATTTGGAGTGATGACTGAGACCGGAGTTTCAACGAGTTGAAGAAGAGATTAACTTCGGCTCCGGTGCTCGCCTTACTAGTGCATGGCGAGGATTATGCGGTTTATAGTGATGCATCCTATCTAGGTTTGGGTTGTGTCCTAATGCAAGGCGGGAAGGTGATCGCTTATGCGTCCCGTCAGTTGAAGGGCTATGAGAAGAACTACCCCATTCATGACATGGAATTGGCGGCGGTGATCTTTGCTCTGAAGCTGTAGAGGCACTATCTGTATGATGCACACTGCGAGATCTACACCGACCATAAAAGTTTGAAATATTTGTTTACCTAGAAGGAGCTTAATATGCGGCAGCGGCGGTGGTTGGAGCTGTTAAAGGACTACGATGTTGACATCCTATACCACCCAGGCAAAGCGAATGTAGTCACGGATACGCTTAGTAGGAAGTCGGCGGAGAACCTCGCTATGTAGGTTACAAATCAATCGCCCCTATGGTTGGACATGGAGCGAATGGATCTCGAGGTTGTGACTTCGGAGATTCCGACTAAATTGATGGCGCCGGTGGTTCAACCGACCTTATTAGAGAGGATTAAGAGTCTGCAATCTGCGGACCAGAATCTCCAAAAGGTGTGGCGCAGCGTCGAGGAGGGCCATGGCGGCGATTTTAGTGTAGACGCCGACGGTGCACTTCGGTTTCGAAACCGGTGGTGTGAACTCGAGGATAAGGAGCTTCGTGAGCTGATTCTGCAAGAAGCACACCGGTCTCCATATGCTGACCACCCGGGCGGCACCAAGATGTATCATGAGTTGAAATCGCTCTACTGGTGGCCGGAGATGAAAACTGATATTGTGTGCTTCGTGGCGAGGTGTTTGACCTGCCAGCAGGTAAAGGCAGAGTGTCGATTTCCAGCGAGAAAGCTTCAAAGCCTATCTATTCCCGTTTGGAAATGGGAGGACATAGCGATGGACTTTTTGGTTGGTTTACCCCGATCACAGGCCGGACATGATGCTATATGGGTTGTGGTGGATCGCTTGACGAAGTTGGCACACTTTTTGTCGGTCCACACTACTTGGGCAGGTGATAAACTAGCGCAGGTTTACCTCGAAGAGATAATGATGTTGCATGGAATGCCGAAGTCCATTGTGTCGGATCGAGACCCCAAGTTTACTNAAGATGTATCATGAGTTGAAATCGCTCTACTGGTGGCCGGAGATGAAAACTGATATTGTGTGCTTCGTGGCGAGGTGTTTGACCTGCCAGCAGGTGAAAGAGGAGCGTCGATTTCCAGCGGGAAAGCTTCAAAGCCTGCCTATTCCTATTTGGAAATGGGAGGACATAACGATGGATTTCGTCGTCGGCTTGCCTCGCTCGACGGGAGGCCACGACACAATTTGGGTAATTGTGGATCGCTTGACGAAGTTGGCACACTTTTTGTCGGTCCACACTACTTGGGCAGGTGATAAACTAGCGCAGGTTTACCTCGAAGAGATAATGATGTTGCATGGAATGCCGAAGTCCATTGTGTCGGATCGAGACCCCAAGTTTACTTCACACTTCTGCAAGAGCCTGCAGGAAGCTCTTGGCACACGACTCGATTTCAGCACAGCGTTTCATCCCCAGTCAGATGGGCAAACCAAGAGGACCATTCAGACTCTGGAGGATATGTTGCCAGCGTGTGTCATAGATTACAAGGGAGGTTGGTGTAAGCATCTGCCGATGGCCGAGTTCGCCTACAACAACAATTATCATGCTAGTGTGGAGATGGCACCGTTCGAGGCTCTTTATGGGCGGAAGTACCGATCTCCCATTTGTCGGAGTGATGTGGGCGAGCGTGCGGAATTTGGCCCCGAAGTGTTGCGGGAGGCGGAAGAGAAAGTCCGTCTTACTCGCAAAAGGCTACTTACGGCACAGTCTCGACAGACGAGCTACGCGGATAAGCGCAGGCAGGACTTAGAGTTCGCGGTAGGCGACCGCGTTTTCTTAAAGGTTTTGCCTATGAGAGGTGTTAAGCGATTTGGAGTGTGGGGAAAGCTAAGTCCCTGGTTTATTGGTCATTATGAGATCTTGGAGCGGATTGGGACGGTGGCTTATCGGCTAGCATTGCCACCGAAGCTTGCCGAAGTACATAACGTATTCCACGACTCCAATCTTCGCAAGTACGTATATTATCCCGAGCACGCAATGTTATATGATCCGCCGAAACTTCAAGAGGACTTGAGTTATGAAGAGTTTCCGGTGGCGATTATCGCTCGAGAGGTGCGTAAGTTGAGGAATCAAGAAATTCCTTACGTCAAGGTCAGGTGGAGCAATCACGATGACCGCGAAGCCACCTGGGAGCTCGAGAATGAAATAAAGGCGAATCATCCTCACTTGTTTGAGGATTGAAATGAGGTATGGATTTAGAATTGAGTTTGAATTAAATTAAGTTCGTTTCAAGGACGAAACTCTTTTAAGGTGGGGAGGATGTAAGGAAGTGAATTCTCGCAATTCGAGAGTTAGATTTTATTTGAAATCGACTTATCGTCGACTTGGTATGCTTCGGAAAGTCCGAATGCGATGGAAATGCGAAAAGCGCATTAGGGTGGACCTTAGAGAGTTGAGGATTCCAAGTTTGCAAGTTTGCACCATTTCATCACTCTCGGGGTCCGGACCCTAGTGATAGGGTCCGGACCCCGTAGCTGCAAGAAAGCCCCCAAGGGCTTGGAAATTTCATGTGTGCAACTTGCATACTTGGGCAACTCTCGGGGTCCGGACCCTGGTGGTAGGGTCCGGACCCCGTAGCTGCGAAAACTTTGAAAATTGCAAAGTGTGCAATTCTCATGGTGTCCCAACTCTCGGGGTCCGGGCCCTAGCTGGAGGGTCTGGACCCCATACTCCGAAATTGCCCAAAATGGGCTGATGCAAGATGGCAAAGTTGAGGAGCTAAAATACAATTTTGCATGAGTATAGCTATATGAGAGGCTCTTGCTCTCTCTCTCTTCTCATTTATCCCCAAGAGAGCCCTAAACATCTCTCTCTCCCTCTCTAAACTCTTGCTCTCTCTCTCTCTCTCTATCTCAAGGAAGGAGAAAGAAGAAGATGGAGAAGAAAGAGAAGATGGCAAAGAAGAGGAGGATCACCCTCTTTATCTTCTTCCTCAAGTGTGGAAAGGCTTTTGGAGGTGAGCTCCGAACCCTTTTAATGGTATCTTCCTAGGATTTTGACGGAATACTCTAAGATTGGTTTTGATTAAACCCTATGATGCTAGTGATGTGCTAATGGCAAGAATCTAGTGTTTTATCGGAGTATTTTTTCGTTGTTGAAACCTAGGGCACCAAAATGGGTATTTAAGAAATAATGGTTTTGATCTCAATTCATTGGTCGTAAACCTAATTGCTAGGTATCTAAACGCGTAGGCGAAGACGGTTCGAGGATTCGTCGAGCGGGTGCAAAGTTATCATCACAAGAGACACTCGGAGCTTCGTTTCCGCCTAGAAGGCCAACGAGGCGTCGTAAAATCGGCAAATTGTATTCCCAGCGTCGCGACGTCGCCACAAAATGGGCGGTGTCCATCCTGAAGCAGTTGAGCTGCTCCTTATGTCTAAGTTGTATTTTGTTGATCATATTGCACATGTAGTATTTTGCATTATAGGGTGTCGATGGTTATGTTTTATCCTAGCATGCTTCTTGGTAGTGTAGCAATCTGATTGGCACTTGAGCCTAGACGGCATGAGAATGAGTATAATGACTTAGAACCCTATAGTGATAAAGATAAGTAGTAACTTGATCTTATGATTATGAAAGTTAATGACATGTGTAATGTTGGGACTTGTATTATGACGAGTGGCATGGAACATAGAAAACACTTGACGAGTGGTATTAGAACTTATTGTAAAGAACACTATGATATGATGATGTAGGGACTAGATGAGTTTTCCCTAGTTGGACATCTTGCATGAGAACTTGTGCGTCATTGACACAGTTGCTAGCGTTGAGGCTTTGGACATGGATACAAACTAGCGTATTCCCGAGAGTTTGATGACCCTAGAGGATAGGGCTTCCTCGATGGCGAGGATGGATTATACTCACATAGTCTGTGCTTGGGGTGGTCGCTCCCCCCGTTAGTGCGCTCCAGAGTTGGTCACGTTCAGGACAGGCGTAGTTCTCCACAGACGGTCCCGGGTAGGTTGACAACGAGGTCCTCACCTAGGTAGGATTGAGATATGAGTCGAGGGCTAACTCTTGGTTGGCCAAGGATTGGATAATGGACATGTTGGACATTGGACATATTGACCATAGTAGGTTACATACTTACTTGTAGCATGATTTTAGTGATATTTGCTTCGATTGTTCACTGCATACTTGCCAGGCATAGTAGTATACTATAGTTTCTTTACTATGCTTTCATTTCAGTTAAATATCTATCTATCTATCTACTTATGCCTGCTTAGACCTAGTAGGGTGATCGGCGGAGTCAGCGGCCGAACCCACTGGGTACTATTCGTAGTTCTCACCCCACTTTGTTGCAGGACTGAGCTTGAGCACTCCGATTGAGGATCGCGGTAAGGGCCTAGCGCCCTAGTGTTGGTACTGGCTTCCTATTGCACTAGTGACACCCATGTACATATGAGAGTAGTTGATGTATAGGTGGTGAGGTGCTTGAGAGATGTATCCATGTATGTTTATATATGTGATGGATGAGTTGTACACATGTTTTGGAAGATTAAATGTAATCAAATGTTCTAAAGTGGTTAAATGAATGTAATTGCTTAGTCTCTCTCTCTCTTTTATTCACTTGTATGCTCTCTACTTGTGATGCTTGCTCTCATTTGTTTAGCACTGGTTGTGCTCTCGCTGTTGTGATCATGTATGTATTCAAGTATATTCCTGGGAACTTGTTGTACATGATCTTGTCGTTGAGCCTTGGGCGGACAGGGGAGGTTCTGTCCGTTCGGCATCTGTTCGACGTGCCCGAACCGGACCAACTTGGTAGCGGGTCTCGGGGCGTGATAGATAAAGTGGTACCAGAGCGAGTTAAAAGCAAGTAAAGAGAGAGTCTAGGATGACCTAGGAGACCCTAGGTTGGTAAACCCTAAGGATATAGGTGCGTGAGTGCGACGTGAACCTATAGCGGTGGCGGAAGTTGGATCGATTGGGTCGAAGTTGATATTATGTCTCTAGTTGTGAATAGACACGGATTCAAGTGTTACTAGTTCTTGGCTTAGAGTGGTTGTGTCGGCGGCCGACGACATGACGCTAAGAGCCCGGAATAAGTGCGCTTGCTTGCTTCCGCCCGATTTTGTTGTCCAGTCATCTCGCTTCGTAATTGCGACGGCGTTAACGGGTTAAGTAATTAACCAAATGTTTGCGTTTCAGGGGCTAATGGCACCAAGGAGACGCTACGTGCGAAGGTCCGCTCCGGCACCGCCTCCAGTGGTGCCAGAACAAGCATGACCAGGTGAGGTGCAGGAGTTGCGGGCACAAATTGCCGCACTAACTGGACGGTTCGATCGGCTCCAGGAGCTATTGGAGCAGCAAGCAGCGGCGGCAGCCGCTACAGCAGGTCAAGGTCGCGATCCGCCCGCGCCTTCGGCTTGCGCTCCTGATGCGACCGACGGTGAGAGTGCTACGGCGGCGCCGGTGGCGACGCGACCCCCGCCGGTGGACATCCCTCCTGCGGCGTCGAGTTCTCCTACACCCGATATGGCGGCTGAGGAGGTGGAGCGAGAGCGTGGTTACACGGCTCTCACCAGGTTTACGAAGTTCCGCCCGCCCACGTTTGATGGAGAAGTGATTGATCCTTGGACAGTAGAGACTTGGTTAGCCTCGATGGAGACGCTGTTCGAGGACATCTACACCAAGGAGCGGGATAAGGTGAATTTGGCCGCGCATTGCTTCGATAAGCGGGCCAGGGTGTGGTGGAAGACTGTGAAGCAGGACCGTTCTCCGGATCTTCCCCCGATTAATTGGGAGGAGTTCCGAAGGTTGATGTTTGCGGAGTACTTCCCCGACAGTAATAAAAGGAAGATAAGAGAGGACTTCAGAAAGCTCAAGCAGGGTAATCGCACGGTTCGGGAGTATGAGCGGGAGTTCACCCATCTCCTGAACTGCGTCTCGGATGTGGCGAGGACGGAGCAAGATCGGGCGGATTGCTTCGTGAGGGGACTCCGGCCCTGGGTGTTCCGACTAGTTCATGCTTTCAAGTTCCATACCTTTGCGGAGGTGTTGGATCGTGCTTTGTGGGTTGAGCACGGGAACGCTTGTGAGCGAGAGGAGCACGAGATATTTGACAAAGAGAAGGGGAAGAAGTGACAGGGCGGTGGCTCGGGAGGACAAACAAGCTCTAAGAAGCCTCCGAAGTACCCTCGGACCCAGACGGGGGATCGTACGGCGCAGAGATGCGTTATTTGCGGTGGGGGCCAAGAGCGTCGCAATGTAGGCAGCGGCAGGGAAAATGTTACACTTGCGGCCAAGATGGGCATATCTGCCACAATTGCCCGACGAGGGCCCCACCAGCTTTATCGGTTGCATCTGCTCCGGCGACCCCAGCGCATTATGGAGGAGCTCTGCCTACGGTCGCGATTGTTGGACGTGCTTTGGCGCCACGTCCACCCGAGATGACGAGGTCAGCTCCGAGCGGACGGGTGTTCGCCACTCAAGTTCAAGCTGAGGAGCCTGCTCAGGCGGAGGTGCATCGCCTTGTAGCAGGTATGGTTTTGATTAACGGAGTTCGTTCCAGGGCTATGTTTGATACAGGTGCCACACATTCATTCATTAGTAGATCATTCGCACGCATGCATGGCATACTCATAGAAGCGAGTGACAAGTGGCGAGTTGAGGGCCTTGGGTCGACATTTAACACTTTCACAGAGTGTTCGTCGTGTCCGGTACAAATAGGTGACTGGATAATGCCTATCCGGATGCTGGAACTCAAAAAACTGGAGGCGTTCGATGTCATTTTGGGCATGGACTGGCTTTCGAAGTATTATGCAACGATTGATTGTAAGAGTAGATTGATCATCTTCCGAGAGCCCGGACAGAAGGAATTTGTTTATCGGGCCTGTCAAAGCTCGTGTTTCGCCGCGACGGTATCGGCGACGAGGGCTAGGAAGTTGGTCAACAGCGGTTGCGCGGCATTTTTGGCGACTGTTGTAGAGGTGAACCGAACTGCCCCGACTTTGGAGGAGTTGTCAGTTGTGCGGGAATTTCTAGATGTATTTCTTGCGGAGTTACCGGGAATGCCGCCAGATAGGAAGATCGAGTTCATGATAGACTTGGTTCCCGGGACCGCGCCGATCTCGAAGGCTCCGTACCACATGGCGCTAGCAGAGCTAAGGGAGTTGAGGGATCAGTTATAGGATCTTCTCGACAAGGAGTTCATAAGGCCGAGTATATCACCGTGGGGAGCCCCGGCATTGTTCGTGCGCAAGAAGGACAGATCTTTTCCACTCTGCGTGGACTACCGCGAGTTGAACAAGGTCACTATAAAGAACAAGTACCTGTTGCCCCGAATCGATGACTATTTGATCAGTTACAGGGGTCGTGCGTGTACTCAAAAATAAATCTCCAATCCGGCTACCACCAATTGAAGATTAAGCCGGAGGATGTACAGAAGACCGCGTTCCGCATGCGGTATGGGTACTACGAGTTCACAGTAATGCCATTCGGGCTTACAAAAGCCCCGGCTGCGTTCGTGGATCTGATGAACCGGGTGTTCAGGACGTGTTTAGACCGATTTGTCGTGGTCTTCATTGACGACATCTTGGTCTATTCGCGGAGCGATGAGGAGCACGCGGAGCATTTGCGTATTGTGCTTCAAATCCTTCGGGAGGAGAAGCTATACGCAAAGTTGAAGAAGTGTGACTTCTGGCTCCATGAGGTGGCTTTTCTTGGGCACGTGATTTTCGAGGGCGATGTTTCTGTTGACCCGAAGAAAGTCGAGGCAGTCAAGGACTGGCCGCGCCCAACAAATGTCACCGAGGTCCGAAACTTTGTGGGCCAAGCAGGCTACTATCGACGGTTTGTGGAGGGCTTCTAGAAGATCATGACCCCACTTACCCGTCTGACGCAGAAGGGCGTTAAGTTTATTTGGAGTGACGAATGCGACCGGATTTTCAACGAGTTGAAAGACAGATTAACTTCGGCTCCGGTGCTCGCCTTACTAGTGCAGGGCGAGGATTATGCGGTTTATAGTGATGCATCCTATCTGGGTTTGGGTTGTGTCCTAATGCAAGGCGGGAAGGTGATCGCTTACGCGTCCCGTCAGTTGAAGGGCTATGAGAAGAACTACCCCATTCATGACTTGGAATTGGTGGCGGTGATCTTTACTCTGAAGCTGTGGAGGCACTATCTGTATGGTGCACACTGCGAGATCTACACCGACCATAAAAGTTTGAAATATTTGTTTACCTAGAAGGAGCTTAAAATACGACAGCGGCGGTGGTTGGAGCTGTTAAAGGACTACGATGTTGACATCCTATACCACCCCGGCAAAGCGAATGTAGTCGCGGATACGCTTAATAGGAAGTCGGCGGAGAACCTCGCTGTGTGGGTTACAAATCAATCGCCCCTATGGTTGGACATGGAGCGAATGGATCTCGAGGTTGTGACTCCGGAGATTCCGACTAAATTGATGGTGCTGGTGGTTCAACCGACCTTATTAGAGAGGATTAAGAGTCTGCAATCTGCGGACCCGAATCTCCAAAAGGTGCGGCGCAGCGTCGAGGAGGGCCATGGCGGCGATTTCAGTGTAGACGCCGACGGTGCACTTCGGTTTCGAAACCGGTGGTAAAGGCAGAGCGTCGATTTCTAGCGGGAAAGCTTCAAAGCCTACCTATTCCCGTTTGGAAATGGGAGGACATATCAATGGATTTCGTCGTCGGCTTGCCTCGCTTGACAGGAGGCCACGACGCAATTTGGGTAATTGTGGATCGCTTGACGAAGTCGGCACACTTTTTGCCGGTCCACACTACTTGGTCGGGTGATAAAGTAGCGCAGGTTTACCTCGACGAGATAGTGAGGTTGCATGGAGTGCCAAAGTCCATTGTGTCGGATCGAGACCCCAAGTTTACTTCGCACTTCTGGAAGAGCCTGCAGGAAGTTCTTGGCACACGACTCAACTTCAGCACAGCGTTTCATCCCCAGTCAAATGGGCAAACCGAGAGGACCATTCAGACTCTGGAGGATATGTTCCGAGCGTGTGTCATAGATTACAAGGGAGGTTGGTGTAAGCATCTGCCGATGGCCGAGTTCGCCTACAACAACAGTTATTATGCTAGTGTGGAGATGGCACTGTTCGAGGCTCTTTATGGGCGGAAGTGCCGATCTCCCATTTATTGGAGTGATGTGGGCGAGCATGCGGAATTTGGCCCCGAAGTATTGTGGGAGGCGGAAGAGAAAGTCCGTCTTGCTCGCAAAAGGCTACTTACGGCACAGTCTCGACAGGTGAGCTACGCGGATAAGCATAGGCGGGACTTAGAGTTCGCGGTGGGCGACCGCGTTTTCTTGAAGGTTTCGCCCATGAGAGGCGTTAAGCGATTTGGAGTGCGGGGAAAGCTAAGTCCCCGGTTTATTGGTCCTTATGAGATCTTGGAGCGGATTGGGACAGTGGCTTATCGGCTAGCATTGCCACCGAAGCTTGCCGATGTGCATAACGTATTCCACGTCTCCAATCTTCGCAAGTACGTATATGATCCCGAGCACGCGATGTTATATGATCCGCCGGAACTTCAAGAGGACTTGAGGTATGAAGAGTTTCCGGTGGCGATTATCGCTCGAGAGGTGCGTAAGTTGAGGAATCGAGAAATTTCTTACGTCAAGGTCAGGTGGAGCAATCACGATGACCGCGAAGCCACCTGGGAGCTCGAGGATGAAATAAAGGCGAATCATCCTCACTTGTTTGAGGATTGAAATGAGGTATGGATTTAGAATTGAGTTTGAATTAAATTGAGTTCGTTTCGAGGACGAAACTCTTTTAAGGTGGGGAGGATGTAAGGAAGTGAATTCTCGCAATTCGATAGTTAGACTTCATTTGGAATCGACTTATCGTCGACTTGGTATGCTTCGGAAAGTCCAAATGCGATGGAATTGCGAAAAGCACATTAGGGTGGACCTTGGAGAGTTGAGGATTCCAAGTTTGCAAGTTTGCACCATTTCATCACTCTCGAGGTCCGGACCGTGGTGGTAGGTCCGGACCCCGTAGCTGCGAGAAAGCCCCCAAGTACTTGGAAATTTCATGTGTGCAACTTGCACACTTAGGCAACTCTCAGGGTCCGGACCCTGATGGTAGGGTCCGGACCCCGTAGCTGTGAAAACTTTGAAAATTGCAAAGTGTGCAATTCTCATGGTGTCCCAACTCTCGGGGTCCGGACCCTAGCTGGAGGGTCCGGACCCCGTACCCCGAAATTGCCCAAAATGGGCTGATGCAAGATGGCAAAGTTGAGGGGCTAAAATACAGTTTTGCATGAGTATAGCTATATAAGAGGCTCTTGCTCTCTCTCTCTTCTCATTTATCCCCAAGAGAGCCCTAAACATTTCTCTCTCCCTCAATAAACTCTTGCTCTCTCTCTCTCTCTATCTCAAGGAAGGAGAAAGAAGAAGATGGAGAAGAAAGAGAAGATGGCAAAGAAGAGGAGGATCACCCTCTTCATCTTCTTCCTCAAGTGTGGAAAGGCTTTTGGAGGTGAGCTTCGAACCCTTTTAATGGTATCTTCCTAGGATTTTGACGGAATACTCTAAGATTGGTTTTGATTAAACCCTATGATGCTAGTGATGTACTAATGGCAAGAATCTAGGGTTTTATCGGAGTATTTTTCTGTTGTTGAAACCTAGGGCACCAAAATGGGTATTTGAGAAATAATGGGTTTTGATCTCAATTCATTGGTCGTAAACCTAATTGCTAGGTATCTAAACGCGTAGGCGAAGACGGTTCGAGGATTCGTCGAGCGGGTGTGAAGTTATCACCAAAAGAGACCCTCGGAGCTTCGTTTCCACCTAGAAGTCCAACGAGGAGTCGTAAAATCGGCGAATTGTATTCCCAGCATCGCGACGTCGCCACATGGTGGGTGGTGTCCATCCTGAAGCAGTTGAGTTGCTCCCTATGTCTAAGTTGTATTTTGTTGATCATATTGCACATGTAGTATTTTGCATTATAGGGTATCGATGGTTATGTTTTATCCTAGCATGCTTCTTGGTAGTGTAGCAATCTGATTGGCACTTGAACCTAGAAGGCATAAGAATGAGTATAATGACTGAGAACCCTATAGTGATAAAGATAAGTAGTAACTTGATCTTATGATTATGAAAGTTAATGAGATGTGTAATGTTGGGACTTGTATTATGGCGAGTGGCATGGAACATAGAAAACACTTGACGAGTGGCATTAGAACTTAGTGTAAAGAACACTATGATATGATGATGTAGGAACTAGATGAGTTTTCCCTAGTTGGACATCTTACATGAGAACTTGTGCGTCATTGACACAGTTGCTAGCATTGAGGCTTTGGACATGGATACAAACTAGCGTATTCCACAGAGATTGATGACCCTAGAGGATAGGGCTTCCTCAATGGCGAGGATGGATTATACTCACATAGTCTGTGCTTGGGGTGGTTGCTCCCTCTGTTAGTGCGCTCCGGAGTTGGTCACGTTCAGGACAGACGTAGTTGTCCGCAGACGGTCCCAGGTGGGTTGACAACGAGGTTCTCACCTAGGTGGGATTGAGATGTGAGTCGAGGGCTAACTCTTGGTTGGCCAAGGATTGGATAATGGACATGTTGGACATTGGACATATTGAGCATAGTAGGTTACATACTTGCTTGTAGCATGATCTTAGTGATACTTGCTTCGATTGTTCATTGCATACTTGCCAGGCATAGTAGTATACTATAGTTTCTTTACTATACTTTCATTTCAGTTAAATATCTATCTATCTATCTATCTATCTGCTTATGTCTGCTTAGACCTAGTGGGGAGATCGACGGAGTCAACGGCCGAACCCACTGGGAACTATTCATAGTTCTCACCCCATTTTGTTGCAGGACTGAGCTCGAGCACTCCGATTGAGGATCGCGGTAAGGGCCTAACGCCCTAGTGTTGGTAGTGGCTTCCTATTGCACTAGTGACACCCATGTACATATGAGAGTAGTTGATGTATAGGTGGTGAGGTGCTTGAGAGATGTATCCATGTATGTTTATATATGTGATGGATGAGTTGTACACATGTTTTGGAAGATTAAATGTAATCAAATGTTCTAAAGTGGTTAAATGAATGTAATAGCTTGGTCTCTCTCTCTTTTATTCACTTGTATGTTCTCTACTTGTGATGCTTGCTCTCATTTGTTTAGCACTGGTTGTGCTCTCGCTGTTGTGATCATGTATGTATTCAAATATATTCCTGGGAACTTGTTGTACATGATTTTATCGTTGAGCCTTGGTCGGACATGGGAGGTTCTGTCCGTTCGGCGTCTGTTTGACGTGCCCGAACCGGACCAAATTGGTAGCGGGTCTCGGGGCGCGACAAGAAGTCTCACTGAACTACCCCCGAGACCGCCTGCGGACAGCTCACTGACTGTCCGGGCAGCTCTCTCGACTGCCCCTCAAGTGTCCAATACTCCGGAGTGCACAGCTTGTGTGAAGCGACCACTACAAGCGCAGACAGGCTATGTTAGTCGATCCAATCCTCGTCAGCTGAGGATACCCTATCAGTTAGGGTTAACATCATCGTGGAATCAAAGAACTACTATACTCATCACTCTAGTGTTACATATACATTGAGGTTCTGATATGCCACTCTTAACAACACGGAAAATCCTCTATCCCTATGTTCAACATCATAGTGTTTGTACTACACTTGTATTTCACCTGCCACTCACCTAGATCTAATTGACTCTAGGTTCATTTCAACTTATGCTCCATAACACTAGGTTCATTATCTTTAACTCACAACCTAGGTTGACTTAACTCTAGGTTCAATCTTGTAACACACTGGACCTTTGCAAATTGCGAGGTTCGAGAGTTTGAACTCCGTTTTGAGTTTTTCCAGATTTTCTGGAGGGTCGTGGACAGTGGTCCGACCCATGGCTCGCATCCCGAGGAATATAGTATTTTATGTTGCACTAAGGTCACCAAAGGGATGGACTTAGGCTGCCCTCGGATTGCACTCTGCACATGGTGGAACCGGTGACAGGTCGATGGCTATACCGGTACACTTTTTGTACCGGTACACATTGATGGTTGTACCGGTACACTTGTGCCGAATTTCAAACCCGAGCCTCGGGTTTGCATTTTCGTGGAATTTGTACCGGTACACTTTCCCATGTACCGGTACATTTTGGCAGATTTTGAGCAGTTTGAACTGTAGGGATGTTTTTGCAATTGTGTCCTTCTATATGTGTCCCCACGCCCCCTAGGGCTTCTCCTGAGCTGAGAACCAGAGGAAAGCAAGGTAGGGAGCTCTCCTCTCACCGCCCTTTGTGATTTTTTTGATTTTGTTTGGGTTTTATGAGATTAAATGTCTCTTTTTGCTTCTTTTTGGTTGTTGGAGGCTTTTCCCACCATTTGAGCTTGGGTTTGATGCTTGGTTGGGGGAAGATCCTTGAAGTTTGAGGACTTTGAGCTTGGATTGAAGCCTCTAAAAGGTTAGTAGCATGATCTTTTCCTCTAGATTTGGTTTTTGAAGGTTTCTTTGAGATGAAACCCTAAAATGTGATTTTAGGGTTGATTTTGGGCATTTTGATTCTAGGGCCTTTTGAGCTAAATTGATTGATTAGAATCTTCCATTAGATCGGATTGGAAGGGATCTAGCTCTCTTTTGGAGCTTGAGAGAGATTTTCTACTCCCTAGGTGAGTTTTTGCCCCTTTGCTTGTGATAGTTAATGTTTGAACCTAGAGTTGTTCGTAACGTTTGTTTATCTCTTCGCTCCTTACCTTTAGGGTACTTAAAGATTTGTGGACAACTCCGTTCGGCGAAACGAAGTGTTTCGAGACGGTTCGGTGGGTTTGACCTAGCCTAGCATATGAGAAATTCTCATATCTTATGTTTTATGCTTCGTAAAGTAGAAATTCATATATTTCCATGATAAATGTAATTATTGTGAATTTTAGGATGCCTAACATGTCTAAGATATGTGTGATGAATTTTCGGACCTCTATGTAGTGGAGAACTAGCATGCGGAACTTGTACACGATTAGCATCCTATTGAAACTTGAAATCATAATTCCTATTGTGAAAATGAGCATTACTTGCATGCATTTAAAGCTATTCTTACTTGAGACTTAAAGGATCTTAGTAAGCCATAAAGAGGCTCGGGGACTTGTACTACTTGTAAATAATTAGGCTAATGTCATAAAGGATCATTGAGCTCGGGTTAAATGAGAACCTAGTACTAATGTCATGAATGGAACATAGATTATGAAACGTGTTACCTTATAACAAGCTTAAGTGTCATAAAGAGGCACTAAGTACAGTGAGTGTTGGAGCATCACTTTGAGACATTGAACCAGATCTTTGAGATGCTAGTGACTTTTACCATGTTAGAGACATGATGATTGGGTATTCGAGACGTTGACTACGCTTGCTTGCCATTTGTGCTCATTCGCACATGCTTGTGAGGGTCGGTCCCTACAAGCCGGCACTCCGGAGTTGGCCTACGCGACTTATGCTCGCTCGTGCGGTATCGAGAAACCTACAGGGTCGGGAGGGATAGACTCATTCCTAGAGTGGGAATGCTAGAGCTACCACCGACACTTAGGTGGCACAAGCTGGACTACACCATGTAGGTCCTAGAACATGTTGGAAACAAGAACACTTAATCGGGAGATGACAATCACTACTAGATAGGATTAGTAGTCGGATTACTTTGACATGCTTATAGCATAGTGTTGGGACATGTTGTATACTTAATAAATTACCTGTTGCATCATAGTATACTTGGTTGCCATGAAAAAGTATAATCATCATTTATTGTTAGAACGGATCATGTTATCTACTTGCTTGCCACGTTTGGAAATAGTAGTCATGCATTGGGTATACCACATCTTGATAGAATACATGTTCAATACATTGACATCTTATGATTTTTGGTATAGTAAATTTAGCAAACAATACTTGCTCTTATATTTACTGTTTATTATCATTATTGTTGCTTATCGTACTTACCCTTTTCTTTTGGGGCCTAGTGGTACATTGAGCTGAGGTCAGTAATTACCCACTGGGAACTATAAATTATAGTTCTCACGCCCTCTTTTTCTTGATGTTGTTTCAGAGCCTCTCACACCGGGAGAGGCTAGGGACCGCGAAAAGGATATCGCCTCGAGCTAGCTCACTTCGAGGGACGTGTTGATAGGTCTACCTCTCGTTGTTTTCTTTTTTTAGAGAGGTTGAGAGTTGTACCAGTGTATTAGAGACCACCTGTTTTGTGTACTTTTGAGATGGATATTATACGACTTTATGTTTCCTCTTTATTATTTAGTTTTGTTCCTACTTCTCTTATCATAGAGTATATATGTGTACTTGCTCTGATATCTCTAGTTGTAGATCATCTCTTATTTTATTTCCGCTGTTATTGTAGACGCCTTATATGTGTAGACATATGGCGGGTCTGGGCGCGCTACTGGGAGGGCCTCTGCCGGTCCCGGGGCGTGACAAATCTCAACCTATATTCTCTAACATTAGGTTCAATGCCATTCTTGTTTAACCTAGGTTCACGACACTAGGTTCATATCCGACCTATGTTAATAACATTAGGTTCGATGCCACTCAATCTATCCGACACCTAATTGTCCATATCGAGTTTCTATAATTACATGTTCTCTATCTCGTGCTTACGATGCCAACATGCATCTTATCTAACATAATCGATAATATGTTATTATGCATGCTTTCTAACACGATCTTACAATGCTAACCCATACCTAGCATATATTCCACAAAAGGTTATCATGCATTTCACTTTGCTCTTCTACCTCATGTCCCAATGCATTCTTTTAGCGTACATTTTAACATGTCAATATGCAATTATCATTTAGCATATATTTTAACATAGCAAATTGCCATTATCAACTAACATGCATTTCTAATGCATCAACATGTCACTATCAACTAGTATACATAATGTTTATATGCAACTATCAACAATACGTTAAAATGCATGTTCTCTAACATGATCTCATAAAACTAAATACACCTAGCATTCATCCCAATATGCATATTATCCACTAGCATACATTCTAATTATACGCTCCAGTACATGTCAACATGAATCTATCACTAGCATATATCAATGCATCAATATGCAACTACCAACTAGCATAATCCACTATCATCTATTATGATTCACATGATGCTATCATGCATATATATTTTCCATCTAGCATCTAAATTCACATGCATAGATCTACACCAAGTAATTAGGTTTACATGCATATAATTCCATCTAGCATAATCACAATGCCATTGTACCCACACATATGCATCAACGAGAACTCATAGTCTACTTTGACATGCATGCGACATAGTTGCTTCGGTAAGCACAATCCATCTTGATTTGCTCTCCGATTGCTTGTCGACACTTGCAATCGGTTGCCCGTGTTACCCGCTATCCGATTTGGCCCGATCTCACAATTGTGCACCAACTGCGCGCCCCTTAGCAGCCCCGAAAATTATAGGTCTTCGGTTATGTGTCACGGTGCTCCAAATCCGTTTCCATGATTTTTAGTCGTCGCTTCCGCCCTCAAGGCGGAAGCGAAGCCAAAAACGTCGTTTCTTCAATATCTTCGCACCGGCTCGACGAATCGCCGAACCGACTTCGCCAACGAGTTCATATACCTGGCAATTAGGTTTATATAGGTTCAATTTAGATCAAACCCATCTACTAGTAAAAATACCATTTTTAAGCCCTAGGTGTTTACTATTACAAGATACTTCAAATTGATTCATGAATCAAGCATTTTCCCTCTATTTAGCATGCTAGGATTCCAACAAATCCATTTTTAGAGTATATAAATGAAGCCCTAAAGATCTACCATTGTTGCTATCAAAGCTTACCTCTCAAGCAAGCTCCAATGGAGAGGAAGAAGATGAAGGAGATGAAGATCAACTTCCAAGCTTTCTTCTCCACCAAATCCTTTTCTTGATTCCACGTTCAAGAAAGAAAAGAGAAGGTTTTTCTTCTTTCGTTGCAAGTGTGAGGGAGAGGAGAGAATGTGTGCGTGTGTGTGGGGGTGCGCATGCTGCCAGCCACATAGTAGGGGCTGTAACAATTGCACAAAATTCCCTTTCACACCAATTACAACTTGCAGTTTAGCAGTTCGGAACAGTCGGAGCCCTTCTGGATGTCCGTTTGAGCTCAAATTTAACAGTCATGCTCGATTTTACTTAACTTAACGAAAGAATTTTTAATCTTTCAGTTTCGACCCCGTTTGGTCACCGAAAGCTCTACCGAACTGTAATCTCTAGCAGATAGCAGTCGGATTTTATTTTTTACTTTCCGGGTGTTAGAATGGCATGAAACTTTAAATCTAGCCTCATAAAAATAATTCTCACATATTCTCCAGTTTTCATAATTTTCTGACACTGTGCATTTTCTGCTAATTTATCTGTCCCGTTTCTCACAGAAAATTCTAAATCTTCTGTTTTCGTTCCGATTTTAGCACAGATCATTTCCAACTTATATTTCACTTCTCTAAATCCAATAAAAATAGTATCTCATGCTATTTTTATTTATTTTCACTTTTATATTAAAATCTGGTATATTACATTCCACCGCAACTTTATAACTACAGAAGTTTGGCATCTTACACACTTCGAGTAATCTAAACAAAACCGTAGCAAGGGACTCTGTTTACTATAGATAGTATTCTAATCAAACTTTATATATATATATATATAGAGAGAGAGAGGTGTGCTGAAATACTTTTAAAAGTATTATCTCTTTTTACATCAAAATTTTTAACCTTTGACTACCAGTAGTAGCCTTTGCATTATTATTAATCCACAAACAACGGATGACTATAAACCTAGGACTACATATATACACCGATTTTAGTTTTTCTATATTTTTAAAAATATAAAGTTATTGGTCCTTGTAGGTTTTCGGTTTTTGGATTAAAAAATATGCAATTAGGCTGATAAGGATTCCTTGATGGTTGATTGAATAGTGTGATCTAACGGAAAAAAATAATAAAAATAATAGATTTAGCGGCAGAAATTTTACAAGTACCAAATCTTTGTGTTTTTAAAAACACCACAGCTAGACTTTATTATACAACCTTTTATTCAATAACCATCGTTCCCTAATTATTATATCAAATCATGTTATTCTTTTAAGTAAACATTATTTAAATTTTTGCTAATAAAAAGATGGAACTTATATATAAGTAAAATTTTCAAAAAAAAAGAAGAAAAAGAAATGTTCCTCACAGAGAAGCGTCGCCACCCCTCTCTCTCCCCCCTCCTCCGCCTCCCCTGCAAAACCCCTAACCCTAACCCTAACCCTAACCCTAACCCTAGCTCACGATCCTTCGACCTCGCCCTCGCCCTCCGCCTCCGATCCCTCCTCCCGCTCTCGATCTCGCGATCAATCGATGGATCGAGGGATCCGCGGAGGAAGAAGA
This sequence comes from Ananas comosus, assembly GCF_001540865.1. Classification (NCBI taxonomy): domain Eukaryota; kingdom Viridiplantae; phylum Streptophyta; class Magnoliopsida; order Poales; family Bromeliaceae; genus Ananas; species Ananas comosus. The sequence goes on along the minus strand of NC_033630.1, from coordinate 7,466,850 downwards.
GAAGCCGCCCACCTCCACTCCGGCCTCTCCTTTCTCGACGCCGCCAACTCCGCCTCCGCAGCCCTTGACCTCCTCCTCCGCCGCCGCCTCCTCCTCTGCCTCCTCCTCCTCCGCCCCCGACTCCCTCCGCCGCGCCATCACCGAGTGGAACCAACCCCCCTCGCTTTCGCCCCCGATCTGCATTGCCCACACGCCCGAGCTACCCCGCCGAGGCCATCGCCGCCCTCGTCCTGGGCTCCCTCGCCGCGGCGCTCAGCTTTGGCGCGAGATCGGCTCCCCCCCTGCCCCGTGTCGCCGCCGAGCTCCCCTGGGCCGTGGAGTTCAACCAGCTCGCCGAGGAGATCCCCCCAAAACTCGGCGCGGGGTTCGCCGGAGAGGTGGAGGCGGTGGCCGACGCCATTAAGAGGCTAACGACCGTTGTCGACGGCGACGACGACCCCGAGAAGCTCCGCCGTGCGGTGGAGGAGGTGGATAAGCTAACGGAGGAGATGACGGAGGGGTTGAACCGTTTGTCGAACGCCGTTAACGGGCTCTTCCGCGCCGCGATGTTGACGAGGATGAACGCCGCTTTGGACACTTTTCGGATTGGCCCGCAAAAGTGTAGATAATTAGTTTTGGATCCTTGGGGGTGTGCCTGGAAATTTGTAGTGGAAAATTATGATGAAAAAAGTTGCAAATTTTATAAAATATTTTAAATTTTCCATCTCAATTTCTTTCCTTTTTTTAAAAAAATTTTAGAGTATCTCATTAATTTCTTTGGGATCAAAATGCGTGGTGAATCTCATCTCCCATTGGGTTTGCTTATACTTCATTAAAATCGTCTCAAATTAGGACAAATTAATTCAAATCGTCCTCACTTATATTTTCAAACAAAAATATAAAATTTAATAAATTTTAGTTCATAATTTAAATTAATAACTATAACACTACAACAAAAACGGTCTATAGCTACACTTTTAAATGTAGGTACATGTCAAAAAAGTGCTGCTAGCTAAAATTACCGACACTTTTAAAAAGTGTTGCTATATGTGGGGTCGCTAGGTATATAGTGACAGTTAAAGAGTGTCGCTATAACCTAAAAGAGTGCTGCTAATTTACCAACACTTATTTAAGCATTTAGCAACCGTCGAAACTCTATCTCGTTGGCTGCGGTGGCGGAAGAGGACGACAGTAAAGGCTCTTCGTTTAGAATTTCAGTGGATTGAGTGAAGAGAGAAGAAAAGTTGGTAATTGATTTATTCTTTTTTTTTCTTTTCTATTTGTAATCCGGCCAAATGGACTGGGTGTGGTGGGTTGAGTAGAGCAATCTTTTATTTTTGGTTGGATTGTGCTTTATATTTAGGCATTAGTAGATATGTTTTTAAGTTTTAGCATAAATGGGACACTTACTCAAAAGTGTCTCAAACATGTGCCCCTATAACCTAATTCTGTTGTAGTGTAAATTTTTTTTAAAAAAAACGCCTATCAACTAACGGTTTTGTAAATTTTGGAATACTGGTTGAGTTCTACTCTGGAGCCCTTGACCTGATAACGCCATTTTGTGGTTCGAATTCAGTGTTTGATTTTGTGAATTCGAACAACAAATCACTACTTTTTAGATCAAATTTGTGATTCAAATTCGGTGTTCGATCTTGTGAATTCGAACTACAAATCACTACTTTTTAGATCAAATTTGTGATTCAAATTCGGTGTTCGATCTTGTGAATTTGAACTTCAAATCACTACTTTTTAGATCAAACCTCTAATAAACGTTTTAAAAGGTTGTTTGGATTGTATGCAGCTACAACTGTATTTCAGTTATAATATATAGTAGTAACTTTATTGCAATTATAACTGCATGTAAATTCAAATTCGACATTTAATTTGATGTGTTTGAAAATTAAATCTGCGGCGGAACTCTTATCAAATTAGTTCGCAGCTCAATATCTTTCTTTTCTACATTGGAGAAAATCTCACCACCACAAATATAACATGATAAAAAATTTTCAAACACACTTCTCTACCACATGCAAAACAAATAAATATTTATAGTTACAATATTTTTTACCGCACCTAACCAACAAACAAAGCGAAATACATGCAGTTGTAACCACTGTATCTCCAGCTATATGCAACTCTGATCATACTGCATTTCTAATTAATATTCAATCAAACGGCTGCTAAATCTAGAAAATACTAAACTCTGATAATTTAAGTTCCAAATTCGATTCCGAGATGCCCTTGAAATGGTGGGGGAATTTTCTGGAGAAGCCTACAAGATGCCACGATACAAAAGGATTACACTCCAACATTAAATGGACAATTAATAGTTAGTGATGCGATTAATAAATCAAGTATCATGTATTGTCACTCAAAGTACTTGCTTTTAGAGTGACTAACACGCAAGAGAAACACAGTTAGCAAACATTACGGGTGGTCGGCCACCCGGTTTCGTCACTCGTGTGGATTCATACATCACATGCACATTTTTATTGTCCATGCACTTTGAAAATGGTGTGGAATTAGGGTGACAATTCAGTTTGCGGTTTGCGAGTCAATCCGAGTTCGGTTCGAAAGGAGCTCGAGGTCAATGGTCCGTTTAACAAATAAGCTGAACCGAATTTACTATTTGAATTTTAGACCAATCTAAATATAACAAGATCTGTATGTGTTGGTGTAAAATCCAAAATCTCTAAATATTATTTAATTATTTTATTCTCATTAATTGTCTTTTATTATGTTAATTAATTGAATGAATTTAATTTAATTTATTACTTCTTTATTCCACTTAATGGGCCTAATTAAGGAAAAGTTAACCTCCCAACGTTAACTTTTTTCATTCTCCTCTATATATGTTTTTGGTCTACTGTCCATAGTGCAATATGAACAGTAGTGAAAACAATAAGTGGAAAATAGTTTTTTTTTAAGTTTTTCCTTCAATTTTCTATTTTCTTGATTCCTTTATCTCTGGGTGTTGAAAGAGTCTCCGTCAACCTTCTTCACGATCGTGCTCGCAGGAGGAGAAATTCCGGTCGTACCTTGGGGTGTTATTCCCGGTTAATCCCGCACGTAAGGACGGGAATACGCCTTAGGGCAGTGCCTCGCACGCTTCCGGATCAATTAAGTATTTATTTGGATTTAGCGATCATCTGTAAGTTGATTTATTTATTTTCATCATAAAATTTAGTTAGATTTAAATCACAATTAAATTTCTGTGCGGTATTTGTTCCAACAATCTAAGGCGTATTCCGATTTGATTGTGATTGAAATCTAACGAGTACTAATCCGTATTAAATTAATTTTATATGTATATAATTTGTTTGTTAATTTGTTTGTTAACTTGTTTGTATAATTGGCATTCAAACATAAATTTTTTAGAGATTAGCACTTTAATATGTAATTGTATATTATTTAACTTACCGTTGAAATTATAATTTATTTGGTGATTAAAAAAAAAAAAAAGCTTTGCTACAGCAAAATTAATTTTAAACAATTTTGCTACAGTAAAATACGTTTTAATGTTGGATTTCTTTGCGCGTGTGTGTATATATATAAAAACTATTTCCTGATTTTTCCGACCAAGAAATAGGGTTAATATATATAAATATTGTCTTTTGCTAAAATTCTTTGATAAATAATAATAATAATAATTTTGCTATAGTAAAAATAATTTTATTAGAGTGTGATTTTAGAGTTTTGCTACAGTAAAATTCTTTGGTAATATATATATATATGTGTGCTACAGTATTTTAAAGACAAGTTGTACAGATATTTATTTTTTAAAAAAAGATCTACTACAGTAAAAAATTTTCCTGTGCAAATACATATACTATTTTGTGACTTTATAAAAAAAAAAAAAAAGAAAGAAAAAAAAAAGAGGTTAGATTTCTTTAAGCTTTATTATTAAATATTATTGTTATTGTTTCAATATTGGGATTTGAAACCCACAGTTTGTTTAAGCACAGTCTTTGAACAAAAGTCGTGTAACCAACAGCACCACTTTACAGTAATCATTTTGTTTGATGCATATTGCTTGCATTATATTTTGTAATGAAAAGATCTAATTGAGATAAAATTTTAAAAAAAAATTGTTTAGGTCATCTATTTGCTGTTGAACCAAACCCCATTAGACATGATTAACCTCATGATTTTAAGTTTTGATATATCGCAAAACTTGTGGGGGGAAATCTTTTATCAGTTTGATAGATTTTGATATTATAATTGCTCTCATGATTTTATCTGTTAGGAAGTGAATTCTCGAAACTCGAGGATTAGACTTCGACTAGAATCGACTATTCGTCGAGTGCGTAGGCTTCGGAAGGTCCGAAGGTGTTTATAATGCATAAAGTGCATTAAAGAAGGGTCCGCGGGAGCACCAGTGCAAAATCTGCAATGGAGCAGAATTTCTCTCGGGGACCGGTCCCTGGCAGGCAGGGACCGGTTCCATCAGGCTGGGCTGCGGGGGTCTCTGATGAGACCGGTCCCGGGTGGTGAGGGACCGGTTCCCGAACGTTGGCCCAGCGAAAATAGCCGAAATTTGGCTAAGTCCCGAAAACTCAGCTTTCGGGAACCGGTCTCTCGGACAAGGACCGGTCTCCCGGGGACCGTTCTCTCAGGCAAAGACCGGTTCCCGAACGCGAAATCCCCTCTGCTCGAAATGGCAGCCTTCGGGGACCGGTCTCCCCGAGCTGGGACCGGTCCCTCACTGCGAAAATGGCCCAGGGAGAGCTGTTTCAGGAATGGAAAGTTGAGGGGGCTATTTGCAAAATGGCCTTTATTAGAGGCTTGGGGCTCCTCTCTCCCTCTCATTTGCTCTCTCTCCCTCTTACACTCTTCCCTCTCTCTCTCTAGAAAGAAAAGAAGGAGAAGAAGAAGGAGAAGAAAGAAAGGAAGGAAAAGAGGAAGAAGTAGAAGGAGAAGTTCAAGAAGAAGAAGAAGAAGGTCTTCTTCTCTCTCTCTTTCAAGCTAGGGCAAGCTTGGAGCTTGGCTTAGAGGTAAACTCCAAACCCATCCATGGTAGATTTTTTAGGATTGGGTTTTGTTGCTTAGAATTGGTTCGAATAGAACCTAGAGGAGATGAATAGGTGGTTCGAGCTCGAAATCGAAGCTCGCACCACGGATTTCTTCCCCGTTGCCATTCTAGGGCACGGAATTGGGACTTTGGTAAATCTAGGGTTTTGATCTATTTTAATAGGTCGTAAACCAAATTGCTAGGTCTCGGAACGCGTCGGCGAAGACGGTTTGCCGATCCGACGAGCGAGTGCGGAGTTATCGCCGAATCGGGTACTCGAGGGCTCGCTTCGCCCCGAGGAGTTGAAGCGGCGTGCAAGGACCCCAGCGTCGAGTTCTCTATCATCGCGACATCGCCAAGAGGTGGGTGGTGTCCATCCCGAAGCAATCGGGCTCCCTTCTATGTCTTAGTACATGTCGATTCTTGCATCTTGTATTATTGCATTATAGGAGGATTGTGCATTTCCTTTCCTTATGCTTTCCTTGATATCGTAGCATGAATTTGATACTTGATATAGTGGATCGATAAGGATTGGGTCGAGATTGTGAATCCTATAGTGCAAAGAAAGAGATGGGCTTAATGGTTGGTCTAATGTTAAACAAAGAACGAGTGGCATCTAGTCGATAGTAAACAGTACAGTGGACGAGTGGTAATTTAGTTGATAGTAAGCAAAAGAACAATGACACATATGAGTCGTAGTGTATGTGAAACCTATGGACTATATGATGATTGTAACCCTAGAGGATAGGGTATTCTCGAGACGAGGATTAGATCATGCTCACGGTCTGTTTCTAAATCTTGTGATGGAAGCCCCACACAAGTAGTGCGCTCCGGATGTTGGTCACGTGGGATCGCCTATTTTGGGTCCCAAGGGTTTGCCTATTTAGGCCCCGGCAGACGGTCTCGGTTCGTAGTGCGAGTTGACCCTCCCTACCTTCGAGATGGCTAGTGAGCAGTAGGCTCCTTCAGGGAAGCCATGAGATTAAGAAACAAATAAATGACATTGATGAATAAGTACATAGCTTTACCTTTGACATGACGACAGGTTAGTTGCTTACCGTTTTATTGAACATGCATTCATGTATCCATGATTGGGCATAGTAGTGTAGCTTTACTTTCCTGTCTTTACAGCTTTCCTTATCTATCTATCTATCGATTAGCTACTTTTGCCCGCTTGGACCTAGTGGGGAGATCGGCGGAGTCGGCGGCCGAACCCACTGGGAACTAAGGAAGTTAGTTCTCACCCCACTTTTTACAGGTTCTAGCTCGGGCATCCCCGGCGAGCGTGAGGATCGTGGTAAGGGCCCGGCGCTCTAGTCGCATTAGCTACCTCCCTTTTTGCATTAGCTGTCACCCTTTTTGTATTTGAGAGTAGATGTTGTATAGGGTGAGGTTTGAGTGATTGTATTCATATTTTGGAAGAAGTAAAAGATGTAATTAAATGTATTAAGTCAAATGACTGTAATAGATAGCCTCTTCTCTCTTTATGTACTTGTATATGTTTTTATACTTGTATTCTTGCTCTCGTTTTGTTGCACTGGTGGTGCTTCTTGATCGTGTATTTATGAATTAATTCCTGGGTAAATTCTTATACATGATCCGTTGGTTAGCCTTGGACGGACAGGGGAGGTCCTGTCCGTTCGGCGTCTGTTCGGCGCGCCCGGGGCCGGACCAAATTGGTAGCTGTCTCGGGGCGTGACATTATCCTAGTGTTCATCTTGGAAACAAATTTTACAAATTCTAAGATTGGCAGGTAAATTATTTTGAGACATAAATTTATTAGATGGTTATTTTCATAATATTATTTATTTGATTTTTATCAGATCTGAACAGAATTTTGTAGATTATTTGACGAACGGCTTGAATAGGACTAAGGTCCTGGATTCATCGAGGGGAATGGGACTTTGCCCGTAAAGGGCCTTCCTGCAGTGGGAACCCAACCTTTGTGATAGGAGATCCCTTGAAGAAGGTTCAATGTGGTAAAAACAAGCTGTCAGGTTGGCCAAAGAGCACTGTCTACTGTTTATATAGAGGAGCTTTAGCTCCAATCCTATCCCTATGGTGAGTAGTGCTCTGTGTAGTGGTTGAGGTTGAGCTGAGAGCTCTTAATGGGATCCAAGGCGATAATTTTCGCGAGATGTGACTCTACACACATCTCTGGAGGAAACCACCTATATAAGAGTATCCGTATGTGGCCGCGGCTATGTGAATGGGCTATACATAGAAACTCTTATGAAAAATCAAGGTACTGTGCATGGCCATTAACGCAACAGGACCCGCGACGGAAATTCATGTACTGTGTGTGTTGGTAGTTGAATCAGGACAAAGGAACGTAGTTCAAGACCTGGTTTCACTCCGATTCTTCTGATGGAAACTGCTAACACTAAGTGAGGTTAAATCTCTTAAAGACACCTCGCCTATTGCATAGTATAAACACGGTGACTTGGTTTGTACATTTATTTATTTTAATTTTTTAGTTTAATTTTGAGATTTTGAATTTTTGTGGGGGATTGTTGGTGTAAAATCCAAAATCTCTAAATATTATTTAATTATTTTATTCTCATTAATTGTCTTTTATTATGTTAATTAATTGAATGAATTTAATTTAATTTATTACTTCTTTATTCCACTTAGGGGCCGTTTGGTTGGATGTAGTTGCAGAAACAGTGTAGTTGGAAATACAAGCAGTTGCAAATGCTGCAGTTATAACTACACCTAGTCTGTTTGGTTTTACGCAGTTACAACTGCTCGCAGTTACATTTCTTCTGTTTGGTAATATGAAGCTGATAGTTTGTATTATGAATTTTGTCACCTCTTTAGATAGAGTGGTGAGGTTACTTTCACTAAACATAAATAATTATATAAATTTATTAATTATTTAAATTTACTATTTATAAATAAATAAGTAGAATATATAATATTTTTATATTTTTCAATAATTCTTCAACTTATTAATCGACACATTTAAAATTTTAATTATTTTAATTTTAATATGTAAATCAAACTTTAAGTGATTCTCTCATTTTTTTTATCAATTTAATATTATAATTAATTAAAAATTATTAAATTAACATACACGATCAATTCTATAAAAATTTTTTAAAAAAACTATATTTATATTTTAAATAAAATAAATTTAAAAAAATTAATTTTTTGCACAAAGCTTGTATTGTCTAAAAAATTTTATTAGTATGAGTTTATTTATAAGTATTTTTATTTACCTATATACATATATTATTTATTTATTTAGCTATTTATTTATTTATTATTATTATTAATTTGTGGGTGATCCTATCCCTCACCAACTGCTGCAGTTGGAACTACGACCAATTTGGATGTAGTTCCAACTGCAGCATTTGGGCCTTCTTGTGCAGTTGGAACTGCAGCAGTTGAACTCAACTACACTAAACCAAACAAAGAAATTGTGGCTGCACGCATTTGCAACTGCACTGCAGTTGCAAATGCGTACAACCAAACAGCCCCTTAATGGGCCTAATTAAGGAAAAGTTAACCTCCCAACGTTAACTTTTTCCATTCCCCTCTATATATGTTTTTGGTCTACTGTCCATAGTACAATATGAACAGTAGTGAAAATAACAAGTGGAAAATAGTTTTTTTTTAAGTTTTTCCTTCAATTTTCTATTTTCTTGATTCCTTTATCTCTGGGTGTTGAAAGAGTCTCCGTCAACCTTCTTCACGATCGTGCTCGCAGGAGGAGGAATTCCGGTCGTACCTTGGGGTGTTATTCCCGGTTAATCCCGCACGTAAGGACGGGAATACGCCTTAGGGCAGTGCCTCACACGCTTCCGGATCAATTAAGTATTTATTTGGATTTAGCGATCATCTGTAAGTTGATTTATTTATTTTCATCATAAAATTTAGTTAGATTTAAATCACAATTAGATTTCTGTGCGGTATTTGTTCCAACAGTATGTGACGTCTCGACTTTCTCAGGAGATCATTCATTCTAGAACTACTCCCGTCCTATCATGTTTAATTCTTTTAGTCACCGTTTGGTTCGGGATTAAGTAAAAACTTGTTATTTCAGGAATAGAATTAAGTTCAGTATTAAAATGGGGTTAGAGTAATTTTACATTTGGTTGAGAATTGAGTTTAGTCCAGATATAGATAAAATAATGTTTGGTTGGAGTAGGTGGGATAAGAAGGATAGTGGGTAAAATAGTATTTTGTTTGGTTGGAGTAGCGGGGTGGGGTCGGGGTTAGCTAACCCTACTCCAAATGGACTATTCCGGAATAGCCTATTTGGGATGGGATTAGCTAATCCCTATCTCCAAATTGGCTATTCGGGAGTAACTTTGGAGTTAAGGAGTTATTCCACCCCTGAACCCCGAACCAAATGGGTGCTTGACTTTTTGGAGCTAACCATTGTCCAAAATACTTAAGTCGGATTAAGAGTTTTAGTTTTATTATATTTTACATTAAGACTATCTGAAGTCTCATACTGTATTTCTGCAAATTTTAATTATTAAATTAAAATTTTAATTTTCTTTCAACTTTTCATCGAGCAGTAGAGTTAATAATATAATTTATTGTTCGTGAGCCGGCTTGTGTTCATATCGTTAATTTTTAAATTCAACCAGTACGGGGCACCCGTGCTGGCAATAACTTCTCTCACGGCTTCCATCTTGGACTTTTGTCCCACATCGTCTAATTTAGATTTTTCATCAATTACATTAATCTCACCTACCGCATATGCACTGGAGCCACGGCGACGCGAACGGGTTTGATGAATCCGGAAAAGTCCCCGTGCCTGATCCTAAAACACGCAGAGATGCGGCCGCGGAATCGTGGATTTGAATTCGAGTTTTCAAATCCGGATCCGGATCCAATTGAGACACACACGTGTGGAGCTCTTGATGGGTTCGAGGCCAAGCATCATGGTCGTCCAATTACAGTCATTCGCTTGGATCCGAGTCCGAACCCAAGACCGCATCAAACAGAACGGGGCTTACGATCGTGGCTCACAAATTTTTTTTTTTTTTAACTTTGACCCCAAATTGGACCTAAATATAATTAATAGTCAAAACATGGACCTTGGACGTAAAATTCCCCGTCCAATGCATCGTTTCTAATTTCGTCCCAAATGGAAGAAGCAGCCAAGGACCTCGCTTTTCTCCTTTTTCTTCTTCCACTTCTGCTCCGTATTGCACGTACGGATCAAAGCCAAAACCCTAAATGCTCGATCCTCGTAATGGATCCCATTACCCCCCAAATCCTAACCCTAGTCTCTCTCCTCCGATCCCGCCGCTCCCGTCCCCTGCACGATGACCGATGAACGTCCACCGTCCCCCGCCGCCGCCGCCGATGCCGATTTCCGCCCCTCCCCCCTCCCGATCGCCGCCTCCTCCGGCGGCTGCGCCGCCGCCGCTCCAGTCTCACCTCCCCTCCTCCCTCTCCCTCGGCCTTGTCCCCCTCCACACCCCTCCCCGCGCCCCACCCCCTCCGCCGGAGCCTGCGGCGGAGCACGCGCCGCCGCCGCCGCCGCCGCCTCTGGCGAGGGTGAGGCTCGCCGACATCGCGCCGTACGAGGGGGCGCCCGGTGGGGCCTACCAGCGGGCGGTGGAGGCGCTCTCGGCGTCGCTGACGCGGCACAACGCCGCGGTGATCGAGCTCGGGGCCGACGACGCGGTCGTGGTCCGGTGCGCGCTGGAGTCGGCGAGGATGTACTTTAGGGCGAGGGCGCAGTGCGGGGGCGTCGTCGGCTCGGCGAAGCCCAGCCGAGGGGTTTACATATACCGCGCCGGGAGGTAAAAGAGAGATTTTTCTAAATTTTTTTTAAAGTTGGTTCATTTTGGTTTGTATTGTGTTATCTCTTCTCTATTCTGGAATATGTATGCAAATTACACTTACTGAAGTGGTGCAATATAATGCTAAAAGAAGTGATGGTAAATTCGATTAGCTTGTCAATTTACTTATGAAAATGAGGCATGTTTAGATCAAGTGCATTGGTCACCCTATTCCCACTTTTGTATGTACGAAGGTTCAGAGAGGTTAGAATAACAATTAAGGAGAGAAGGGCCCTCCTTGTCCCTAATACAATTCGGATATTAGTTTTATATAGATTTTAATGCCAATGGTTGTCGCCATGGACTGATTGGAGAACAATTGCTAATTCTTTTGCATGCACAGAAACTGTCAGTTTTGGCTATTTGTGCATGTGAAGCATGTTCGAGCAGTAATCATCACAAACTGGAACTAAATATTGTAGACTTTTTTTTCTCGATGAAGCAAATGCATATGTGCTGGATAACGAAACCCAAATTCCTCAGTATATTGATGCTGTATCATGTATTTGCGTAGTAGCGATGGCAAAGAATTATCTTATGTTGGAAACTGTATTAGGTCTTTAGAAGATGGAGACTTGTCACCCCCTTGTATGAGTGACACTTTCAGAAGTTTGGGGAAGGCGGCTCGTGCTGCTCTATGTGCAATAGCAAGACATCTCCGCCTCCGGAGCGAGTAAGAAATTATTTTTCTGTTCATGCTCCTGGATATTTATTGTTATTGTTTTGATTTTTCTTGTTTGATGATGGAGTTACGTGTGGCAGTGTTTTCAACCATTTGCTTGATGATACCCCATTGCCTGTTAATGAGGTCTCATCGTCAGTCTTGGTTGCGTCATATTCTCACAGTTCATTGCAAAATGGCAAAGGGCCTGTTGCAGGAGCAAAATCTTCAAGCACTGAAGTTGAAAAGGGTTTGCTGACATTAATTGCCTCCGACTGCCCTGGAGTTCAGGTACATAGCTGCTACTTTTGTTTTGAATTTTTTTTTTTCCAAGAACTGGTTTCTTTTTGGGTCTTTAAGCTTTATTATCCGTATCTACCATTATTTCGTTGTGGATTCATGCGAACGACCTTGTTGGTGCATTCTTTGTTTTGGGGGGGCGGTAAAATGTTTGGACATAATTCTGCCATTGTTTCTTTTTGGGTTTATTTTCCTTAGAATCATTTTGGTTAGTTACTTCTTTGGTAGGTTTGTGACCCAAATGGTCGTTGGTACCTAGCAGATGGGGGTGATAGTCCAGGAGACTTATTGTTACTCACAGGAAAGGCCTTAAGTCATGCTACTGCTGGTTTGCGCCCTGCTACCTCATATCGGACTGTTGTTGATCATTTACCATTATGTATGACCAGTGGAAGGTTTGACCTTTTTCCTGTCCTTGCCTCATTATTAATCTAAGCCATCATGCATGTGATATTGAATGCTGAATGCTGTACACATGATTAGCATCTTATTTGTGCTGTCTGTTTATTTGTAGAGCATCACTTACTTTTAGGCTCGTGCCTCAAGCCAATGCTATACTGGATTGTTCTCCAATTTCAGCAGCTGGTCATGTTATCCCACAAAGCTATCAACCAATTTCTGTGAGCCAGTTCATGGATGATTTGTCTGCTGAAGAAGATGTTATTTGCAACCATCCGGAAAATACATACGTGAGTATTGTATTAAATAGGGAAATCTTGTATCAAAAGGTTCTGGTTGTTGTATGTAATCTATCTATGCATCTGTTGTTCTATCTGCTTGGTTAAATGTTACAAAATCAGGGTTACATGTACTGCCAATAAATATGCCACCATTTTCTTTCCAAAACAGAATTCTTTGTGGATAATGTTTTAGGAGGAGTGGAAGGAATTGGAGGATCTTGATTGTCCAATGTCAGAACATTTTATCGTACATCGAAGTAATTGATGATTGAAGGAACAACGGAAGTTGAATCCACCCATATAAATAGATGGACAAACAAAATATTGTAGTAACATGAAGAAAGAGGGAAAAGAATTTGGTCTGCATGTGGTAAAGAACAGGTAAGCTAGCAGAAGAACCGAAAGGAAGAGAAAAGCTTTCAATTTGAAAATCAGCTTTATGAAAAACTTTAGATGAGAAAATTAAAAAAAAAAGATAGGGGAACATATGATTTGTTGTCAAGTACCCATGATTCATGGCCTTATCTACTTTTTACTTATGTCAATGATTTCATTCCAAATGTTATTTTTATGTTTGGCTTGTCTTGTTTTAAGAACAATTACTTGCTGAGAAAGTAATCACTTGCTATAATCACCAAAGCATGCATTAAACACTTTCATCTGATTATTTCTTGCAATTTTCATGTTTTATTCATGTGAAAATAATCATTTTCTTTGTTGAATTTTTGTCATATGTTCTTCATTTTTTTTGTTGTAGGAATTTCTCATTATAGTGATTTTGTATTTGGATCACAGGAAGCTCAAAATAATCTTATTAGGGAACCGTCACTGAGAAGTGTCCTCTCAGACCCCCTGTCGTAAGTTCTCTGTTTCTCTTCTTGTGCTTGTGGCTGAAGCTAGTTGTGTACTTGTATATTATCAATGAGTGACTCAACATTCTTAAATAGTTTTAGGCAATACAATACCAGAATTGTTTCTATTGGATATTGTATTTGAAATTGCAATCACTGTGAAGTTGTTGTAATATTGTACTAGTTTTAGCTCTTTATCGTGAATAGCTAAGTAATTTTATTTCTATATTGTACATGATGGAGGTAATGATTGATCTGTATACTGCACTTTATTGTTCAGTGGGGCATTCCTTGAAGATGCCATGGTTGTCTCTTGTGGGCATTCTTTTGGTGGCCACATGCTGAAGCAAGTCATAGATAAGGTGGATATAATCTTTGCTATTCTGTCCATTCTGTTAAATATGAAGATAATTTTTTTTTCCCCTCCAGTTCTTTGAAGTGCTTATTTCTAAATATGTCCTTGGATATGTGTCAAGTGCTAATACTATCTATTTATATTACATTCGTAATTAATAATTTTTTTGTCTCTTTTCAATCAGGCCAGATGTAGTCTCTGCCATGCAGAAATAGAAGCCGACTCCTTGATTCCCAACTATGGTATTCACTAACCTTGTGTAGTTTTCAAGTATAACTTCACCTTATTATTATTATTTCTGATGACTATTGACATCTAGGTTGTTTTGTTTTCTTAAAGCTTTGAGAGCAGCAGCTGTCGCAGTAAAGATGGAAGATGATAGGAGGCTCTTCCATAATGCTGCTCTCAGGAAGCGCAGGAAAGAAGCGGGCGAACAAATGGATGCACTAAAGAGGCTCAGCAAAGTATTATAGCTTACTAACTCTAGCTCCCATTTCTCTTGGACTATTTGTTTCTATATCTTTCTTGGGAGCTTTTGCATATGACTTCTACACATATGTCCACAAAATCATCTATGCGTACGCCTGTAAAATCTGCAAAATCTGAGTATCCATATGTTCCCCTTAAAAGTGTAAGAACATTAGAAAAGTATTGATACCCTTTAGTTTTTGAAGTCAGCAAATTTATGGGAAGAAGTTGATTATGCGTAGAAAAAGCTTTTCTAAAGAGGAAAACTTTGTTGGTACAAGGGGTATAGATGCAAGAAGTCAAGCTCTCGAAGGGTGTATATGAAAATTCAAAGATAAATTCTCTGGGGTGCATGTTAAGTATCTTTGCTTTATATAATCATCAGGAAAATGGTGAGGTGGCAGCTGATGCGGACAGTCATAGGCAACTAAAAGGAGTTCAGTATCCTTTTGCCGTGAGCGAGAAAGTCTTGATCAAGGTAAAATAGAAGCTTACTCATGAAGTCCCGATCAAATTATGTTACAAAAATATTGCCTTTTTTAGGGAAATTACAAAAAGAATCTCCATGGGGCTTAAAAGATGAAAGTTTTGACGATATGTAGTACGCAGGGAAACAGGAGGACACCCGACAAATTTGTTGGTAGGGAAGCTGTGATCACATCTCAATGCTTGAATGGCTGGTAAATTTGCTTAGATCCACCTTTCTATTTTTGTGAGCGAACTTGCATTATTTTTATTGAGCAAAATATTTAAGTGCTTGCTGTTGAATTGCTGGCTTTGAAGAGCTTGTAAAAATTTAGGATTAAAATGCACTGATCAAGAAAAAGGTGAAATTTGGTTTATTTGAATCTGCAGGCTTGTAATAATGGATGTTCTCTTTACCTTTAGTTGAATCCTAGATGGTAGGTGGAATTAATGAAGTAAACAACTCTTTCCCTGCAAATTAATTAAAATAAAGAAGAATTAATGCTAATTAGAAGTTTCGGAGACATTCAAATCCTTCAGCAATGAATCTTATTAGCAACTAATTTCCACAGGTATCTTCTCAAGATCCTCGATAGCGGAGAAAGCGTACGCCTTCAGTACCGGTCGCTTCAGAAACTCTCCGGCCCTCAGAGCGTCGAGAGGTCGCAACCTCAGCTATTGCTTCAAACTAGCAGTTGAAAGTGTGACCCCCACCCTCTCTAATTGATTCAATTAAGGTCTCTCTCTCTCCTGGTGGTTGTACATTTTCTTCAGTAGGTTTTTCATGTACATCTTTTCTCTTTGTCACTATTATGCCCCTCACAAGGTGAAATTATTGAGGAACAAAACCTACTCCTATACTTGCCTAGTCTTGTAAAAAGGAAAAGGTGCTACTTATAACAGGTAGATTTTGTGACTCTTCTTGTATCATTCTCTCCTGCTGAGAGAGAATGAATTATTTCTAAATGTAAACAAAAAGGACACTCCAATGAAATAGGTAAATGTAATGTTGATATAATATTAGGCTAAGTTTAAATCCCTGCTTCTCACTATCCAAAAAATATCAAGTTTACTACCAACAAGTTGTATTGCTTGCTTTTGCAATACTATGCGAACTAGTTATTTTATAGAGAAACCAATACTTATGATGAGCTACCCAAGAGTGGTTTTTCTTTTCTTTTTGGGTAACCTTCAAATACCATCCCCGTGGTTTCCCACTTGCTCACTTTAGTGCCATGTCCTGTGGTTTAAAGTGTATCATGTTAGTTTCTACTTGTTTCATTTTCATCTTTTCGTCAGTTTTTTCGTCAATATTTTATTAAATTATATGCAAAAAATTTCAGATATCCTATCTAGCTTTATTGAATATTCACTTTAATACTTTTTAGTTTTAACTTTGTCATTGATTTAATAAAAAAAATTAGTAGAATCGATAATAAAAAAATAAAAATAAAATCATATGGTACGAAATTGATACATTTTAAACTACATGTACTAAAGTGAGAAAGTGTGAAATCATATGAATGGTAGTATTTGAAGTTCTCTCTTTATTTTTCTCCGCTATTTTGAAATTTCTGGTGTTTTTTTTTTTTTTTTCCGCTCTATGGTTAAGCACATTTTACTTTGTTGGTTGCATTTAACTATACAGCGATTTATTATTGATTCATCGTGACGATGTTCAATTAGACAAGATGATAAAAAAAAAATCTATATTGTACATGTCAATTATAATTTTTTTTTTTTCTATATTGTAAAGTCTTATAGTTTGTACAAGATATTATTTTCCTATCATCCGTGATGGTAGTAACTTCTGAGGTGATGTAAAAAATTAAACTAAGAACAGTCGAGTGTAATTTTTTAAACTACAGATCCATGAAATGAAAATAAAGTAGAGTCATAACAACTCTCCTTTTCGAGAGACGGATAGCATGTTATTCGCTTCGATTATATCATTTAAAAATAAATTTAGCTGAAAATATGAATTTACTAGAATTCAAATTTGGATCTCGGATATCAACCATCAAGCTTTTTTTCATTTGCTCTAGAGACGGTAGGTGTCTTAACAACACTCTGGAGTAAGCTTTTGAGCCCTGTTCAGATGTAGAACATTTTGGTAGAAAGAATAGTATTTATTCATTTCTTCAAAATATTAACAGGAACCGAGTGGACATAAAAAAAGATCCTGTTTTTGTATTTCTACAGCAACAACAAATGTTTTTTAAAAAAATTTACAGCTATTTTTTTAAGTCTCAAGTCCCACTCACTAGACCAAACAAGTATTCGTTTGGTGGATACATAATATAGCTAATAAATAATGATATAGTTTTGTTTGTATTCATGCAAAGGAAAGTGACATTTGCTGCTCCTATTTTTATCTAGCGTAAAATATACAACATAAACACACCATCCTTTCTGTCACGTCCCGAGCTCCGCCAATTTGGTCAGATTCGAGCACATAACAGACGCCGAAAGGACAGTACCTCCCCTGTCCGCTCAAGGTTCAATCGACATGTATATTACAAGCAAGTCAAGAAGAGATTGCAAGATATACAAGGTTTGCACGAGGGCAAACAACAACAACAACACCACAAGTGAAAGCATCGAAACTATTTAAGCATTCAACATACAAGTCATTTGATTACATTTGTATCAAACACAAGTAAACCATTACATTGGCATTCATCTTGTCCATTCATTTACATCATGTTTCCTTTAACCAAAATACATGATTTACATCATTTTTACATTACTGGTTCAACATACAAAAGTTGAAGGTACAAAGGGTATGCCTATAAACTCCGAGGCCGTTATCTACGCGCGATACCCTTGCCTCGATCCTCCGCCGCCCCGCTCGCGCATGGATTTGCAGGGTTAGTGGTAATGAGAACTAGAACGAAGTTCCCAGTGGGTTCGGCCGCCGACCGCGCCGATTCACCCACTAAGTCTATTTTAGGCATATGTATTTCAATAAAAATAGATATCGAACCATCTAATGCAATTACTAATACAATGCCTGCAAAACAACTGTCAACAGATAGATAATCCATAATCATGATAATTATGCATGCACGTCTTTTGTCATTCATTTTCTTTTCTATTGGCCTTTACCCAATCATCCCGAGGTACTCCTGGTTCACCTCGAATCTCACAAACTACAATTCCCGTCTATCGGGGGAGGCTACTAGCACTACCACCCGAGGGAACAAATGACGGGGCCTCTCCCCGTGGTGTCTACACTCCGGAGTACACTGCTTGAGGAGGAGCTACCTTCCTCAAGCCATAGCTAGTGTGAGTACAATCCAATTCTCAATTTGAGGAAGTCTTGCCAAACCTGTCTCAATGTATAAAGCCGCAATGGCCCTAATGCCGCAATGGCCCTAATGCCTTAAACCTTGTTTAGTCATTAACAATCACGGTGCTAATCTGGTCACTAATGTCAATGTCACATTTGTTTACTATTGTCCAAGTCTTTTCTCGCATTCACATGCACATAGGGTTCACACATACAAGTCCTCGTGGTGCTTCATCATTCACAAGTTCTTTTAGCATTTAAATGCAATTCAATTAAGCACACATAAATAAGCTACCCTATATGCAAGAATGCAATGATACAAGATGGTCAAATAAAGTGACATAGATATAGAAAGAGATCCGGTGTTTCCGGACAGCACCCCCCACCTTTCTGTGATATTAGGATGCAAATAAAGTGACATAGATATAGAAAGAGATCCGGTACCGAACTTCTAAAATCATGAAGTTATGGTGTACATTCGATTGGAGAGCTATTTGAATGGTTCCGGTGAAGTTCGGTGAAGTTCGAGAGCTATCGGGCGTTTCGGTGCGCGTAGGTGCGGAAACGGAACCCGAAAGGCTAAATTGGGCCGTGAGCTAAATCCGGCATTAGCGAGGATGGAAAGATGATGAAAACATGTTTGAAAATATGTTTGGAGAGTCTCGGTTCGATTTGAGACGAATCGGAGGTCAAACGGACGAAAACGGAGCGAAAACGGACGAAGCTGAAAATTGGCTAAGTCTGGGCTGGAGGTCTCTCTGAGACCGGTCCCAGGCAGAGAGACCGGTCTCTCAGGGACCGGTCCCTCATGTAGAGACCGGTCCCCGATCCCTAAAAATGCCCAGTTCGGGCTGTTGCAAGAGAGGCATTGTTGAGGGACTTATATGCAATTATGGCATGGGTTAAGTGTATAGAGAGGGTTAGAACACCTCTCTCTCTTTTCCATCACCGTTTCAACCCCAAACCCCTCCCTCTCTCTCTCTAAACGAAAGAAGAAGAAGAGAAGAAGAAGAGGAAAGAGAAGGAGAGAAAGAAGAAAAGGGAGGAGAAGAAGCTTGGAGGGACTATCATCACCATCATCTTCTTCTTCTTCACTTTGGAGCAAGCTTTTGGAGGTAACCTCCTTGCTCATCCATGGTAGATTTGTAGGGTTTGGTTTAAATACCTTATAAATGGATTTAGAGGAATCCTAGCATGCTATCTAGATGAATGATACCTAATTCGTTAAGGTATTTGGTGGTTTTTGCCATAGTCGCAAACTAGGGCTCAAAAATGGAATTTTTGTAAATAGATGGGTTTGATCTCAAATAACCCTCTGTAAACCTAATTGATAGGTAACGAAACACGTCGGCGAAGACGGTTCGGCAATCCGACGAGCCGTTGCAAAGATATTGAAGAAACGGATGCTTGGAGCTTCGTTTCCGCCTGGAGGACCGAGGCGACGTCCATAAATCGTGAAATCGGGTCTCAAGCATCGTAACGGCGAGGCGAAGATCGTTAGCACTTGAAACGGCAAAGCGACGCGCCCTTGGAGAGCAACTGTGAGATCGGGCCCAAACGGGTGCCGAGTGCCGCGGGAGGCCGATTGCAAGTGTCGACGAGCAATCGGAATGCGAGTTAAGGTGGGTTGTGTTTTCCGAAGCGACTAGGTCGCCCTTTATGTCCAAGATGATTAAGAATCTATGTTGATGCATATGAATGTAAATGAGGCATATAGATGATGCATATAAATGTAAATAAAGCATGTGGTTGATTCATGTAGTCAATGCATGTTAATAATATGATGCAAATGCTAAGTAGATCCATGTAAAATGATATGATATAGAATACATGCTAGTGATAATGCAAGTGATATGTATGTGTGCATTGGAATGAATGCTAGGTGCATGTAACATCATGTGAGCATGTTAGATAAGATGCATGTGCATATGGACTTGATATGACAAGTCGGATATCAAGTAGATCGAGTGGCATTAACCTAGTGTTAGTAAACATAGGTCGAACATAGATGACATCGAACCTAGTATTGTTGAACTTAGGATAAATAACGAGTGGCATCTAACCTAGTGTTAAAGAATATAGGTTGAGAACTGAACCTAGAGTTAAAGTAAACCTAGGTTGTGACATCGAGGCATTAGACCTAGAGTCAGTTGGACCTAGGGTGGAAAGTGCATTGGACCTAGATAGGTCAATAGTATAGGGTTGGATATGGACCCTTGACTTGTGAAGTCGATTCCGGAATCCCAGTACTTGTGAACTCAATAGTTCTTGGACCGCGGGTGTATGCGGCGATGTTCCTCTCCCACCGGAAAGAACTTTGAGGATTATGACTAAGCAAGAACAGAGAGCGCTAGGGTGTACGCGGCATGATCCTCTCCCTATCGGGGATCTTGGCTATGGGTGTATGCGGCGATGTTTCCTCTCCCACTGGCGGATCCCTGACCACGGTGCACGAACCTTCGGGCGAACCGTTGGGCGATGTGGTTCTTGGCCTGCAGGCTGAGGTGCGTTGTGACAGGGTTCTTCACCTCGAGCCGGGCAGAGCGCGGATTATCAGCAGTTGATTGACTCGAGGCCGAGTCGGGTGGCTAGCTGGAATAAGGTAGATAGAACCTTGAGGGCTAGTGGTAAATGTGTTAAACCTAAGGTAGTAGAAACCTTAGAGTTGGATGACATGAGCTAAGATTAGCAAGATTGATCGTAGAATTAATAATTCTACTAGTTGTTGCATATATTCAAGTTGCATATATTCCTGTTGCATATAGCATGGCATCATTGCAGTTGTGAGGCAAAGTAAGGTAAAGTTAGTTGCATTTATGATATACATATCTATCTGTTTATTGGACTAACTTGTATTTGCCTCCCTTGGACTGTTGGTCGAGCTCCTCCCTTGGGTGGCCGTACCCACTGGGAACCATGGAGTTGGTTCTCACCCCACATTGTTTTGGAGTTTTACAGGTTCGCACGTGAGCGGCGCGGCGGCGCGAGGCAAGGGCGTAGCTCTATAGATAGCGCCCTACCCCCAGAGACCAGAGCTAACAGTACCCCATCGACGTAGCTTAGGGGTATAGAAAATGAAAGCAAGCAAATGTATCAAATTGTAATAAATAAATGTTGTAATAACTTAATTGTATTGGAAGTTGAATGTAATGGAATTGTGATGTAAAATGAATGGATGTAATATCATAGGATGTGTTTATGTTGATTGATACTTTCCTGATGCAATTCTGTTTGCTGAGTACTGTTCCTGGTTGGAACCTTTGTATTGTACTTGTTGCGACGCCTAGAACGTACGGGGGAGACTCTGTCCGCGTACAGGGGAAACCCCGGTCCGTTCGGCGGTCTGTCGTCGGCGCCGCGACCCAGTTCAAATTGGCGGTTGGTCGCGCGGCGTGACAGGTAAAGTGGTATCAGAGCATAAAGTAGAGAATGGGAAATGGTTTAGTCGGACCTAGGAGACCTAGGATAGTAAACCATAGGAGAATAAGGCTTGTGAGAGACGAGGACTTATGATTTGTGGCGAAAGATTAATGGATTGGGTTGTGTCGTAAACCTCTAAGACGAATATTAGAGGTAGACTTGAGGTGTGATTTATTCTCAGCCGAGGATGTTTATGTTGGCGTACGACAACATGAAACCTAGTGATGAGAATAGATGCCCTCGCGTGACTTTCGTCTGATTGGCTTTTGAGCCGTTGTTAGTGGTCTCGTGTTCGACCCAAGTTGGTCGAGCTAATCGAGTTGTCGTGTTTCAGGAAGCGATGGCACCGCGTAGGCGATCCTCATCCAGATCGGCGCGGGAAGGGACAAGTGGTGTTCCTGGGCAAGCTGAGGCGAGCGGAGACCCGATGCTCCGCGAGCAATTGAATACGCTCATGGGCGTAGTGCAGCGACAGGAGGAGCAGATCAAGGAGCTCCATGAATTGTTGACACGACAGCTGCGGCGGCTGTGCTTGTAGCAGCGTGCCGTGTACCGACAGGAGTCGCGATGGATTCGGGGGCGGTGGCCCCTGGTTCTGTGGAATTGGAGGCGGAGAAAGAACGGACTTTGGCGGCCCTAATGACTTTCAAGAAATTTGATCCGCCTACCTTCGATGGAGAGAATGTCGATCCGTGGATCGTGGAGATGTGGATTGACTCCATGGAAACGCTCTTTGAGGAGCTATACACCTTGGAGCGAGACAAGGTGCCCCTAGCTGTGCATTGCTTGAAGCAATCAGCAAAGGCGCGGTGGAAAGGTATTCGACGGGATCGATCGCCCAGTCTTCCTCCTATGGCGTGGGATAAATTTCGGGGATTAGTGTTTTCTACGTACTTCCCCGACACTGAAAGGAGAAAGCTTCGGGACAAGTTTAGGAAGCTGCGGTAAGGAGACTGCTCTGTGAGGGAATATGAACGGGAATTTTCCCGCATCGTGAATTGTGTCCCGGATGTGGTACGGGATGACGGGGATAAGGCCGATTGGTTCCTGCGTGGACTCCGACCGGAGATTTATAGGAGGGTGCAAATCTTCCAGCTCACAACCTTTGCGGAGGTGTTCGATCGGGCTTTGTGGGTAGAGCATGGTGAGACTTTCGTGCGTGAGGAGCGCGAATCTCGTAGGCATGAGCGAGGAGGGGCGGGGCCATTATCGAGTGGTTTGGGTGGTCAGTCAAGTTCCAGACATCGCTCGAGGTCATCCTCTACCCGATCCTCCTCCGGATGTGTGATTTGTGGCGGTTCCTACCAGGCGCGGCGATGTGCGCTGCGTGATGGACGGTGTATCCGTTGTGGACAGCCCGGCCATATGCGGGACGAGTGCCCGCAAGGTGAGAGCCAGGCCTTGATGCCGGCGACGGCCCATTCCTCTCTGGGACAGCCTGCAGGTGTGCCACCTGCGGCATGGTCGGGGGAGCGGCCGTTGAGGACGATGCAACCGGAGGGTTCGCGGCGAGCACCAAGTGGCCAGGGATATGCGACCCAGGTTGATGGACCTGCTGCCACCGATGATGCCGTAGCAGGTATGAGTTAATTAAATAAGCATATGCTTTTGCGTAATCTCGAGTTGATGCATTGCATGCATTTATTATATGAGCAGCACCTACTAATTACATATTGCATAGTAGGGACCGAGTGGACGGGTCGGTAGGCACCTGAGCATGCTTGCATCATGAGAGTGTAACGCCTGCTGGAGCAGGTAGAGAGCCAAGTGGTACTAGCAAATCGCTAGGGATGGTTCTTGGACGAAGAATGGGACTCGTAGTGAACATGAAATGGTGGAGCGACTCTCAAGGCAATGAGTATCGAATTGCGAGAGTTGCGCCGTGACGTTGCGAATACCTGAGCGGCCTGAGCATCTCGGATATTGTTTCGGTAGATCGAACAGTGAAAGTAGAATCACTGTTGAGAGAGCGGTTGGTTGAGGCCAAGTTTGGCCTGTGGGCCTAGTAGTACCTCGAATTGAGGTGGACGAGTTGTTGCTCGTGTGGCCGGTGCGCATGGGCTAAGCTCCCTGATGCTGGACTTCGTGTGAGACGTCGTAGAGGCATAGAGCGCTCGAGTATAGATACTCGTGAAGTGCGGTTTTGATTCAGCCGGTCGAGTGAATTGGCAGTAGCACTTTGGCAGGGCTAAGTGTGAAGTGGGCCATGGATCACTCGTGAGGGCTGGTGGCTCGCACTAGGTGCCTAGGAGCCGATAGAGTGTGTAGCTCTGTAGAGCATGTCGTATAGGACGATGTTGACGGGTAGTGCTTGGGGACGATTCGTGCCCGGACCATTCGTGGACTGTGGAGCCTGGGCCTATTTGGCAGGCGCAGTCAGCTGTGAGAGACAGCGGCCCGATACCTATAGGTAGGGCGGAGAGTTTTGGTCAGGACGATAGTCCGAGCTTAGACCCGAGTACGTGGAATGTCACGTGTTAGATCGTGAGATCGAGGACACACCGAGTGTGTGGTGACCCAACCCGAGGACTTGGCGTGGTTTGGGGTCTTGGTTGCTCCTGTTTGGAGTGTGTGCGAATTCCCAAGTGAGAATTTCGCCCGAAAATGATGATTAGGTCTACGTTGCAAGCGAGAGACGCTATGCGTAGTTGCGACAGGTTTAGGTGGTAGGCCTACGTGGTGTTGGTGACCGTTGGTCCACCATGGAAACCGACGTAATCGGTTTATTTAGCCGATAACTCCGTGAAGGAGTTGGTGCAAGGAGATGAATTCTCAAAATGCGAGAGTTAGACTTCGCTCAAAATCGACTAATTGTCGAGTGGGAGTGCTTCGTAAAAGCCGAAGAAGTCAAATGCACCAAAAGTGCATTGCAATGGAGTCCGCGAGAGCAAGTTATGCAAAATCTACACTTGGCAGAAATTGCTCTCGGGGACCGGTCCCTGGCAGGGAGGGATCGGTCCCACCGGCTGGTGGTTGCATCGACGCGCGAGGCAACCGGTCCCTGGGCCAGTGTCACGCCCCGGGACCGATACCAATTTGGCCCGACCCGAGCACGTCAAACAGACGCCGGACGGACAGAGTTTTCCCTATCCGCCCAAGGCTCATCACATGTACAAATTCAAACAAGAAATGCACTAGCGGAAACATACACAAACGGCTTACACGAGGGTAAGCAATAGCCATTAGTGAAAGAAAGGAAAACTAAACATTCATTTGTACTATGATTCGTTTTTGATCATATACATTGCATTCATCTTGTTCATTTTCGAATTCCTTACATGTCATTTCATCATTTCTTTCTTACATCACATTTACCTCAAAATACACATTACATTCTTTTCTTTACATTACTAGTCATCAAATACAAAAGATGAATATAGGGTAGCCACTATCAAAATGTAAACCCAACTCAACTCTGGTGGCCTCTGTCTAAGGCGCGATACCTTTACCTCGGTCGCTCGCCGGCTCGCTCGGCCCCGGCTCTGTGGAAATAGTGGGGTGAGAACTACAACAAAGTTCCCAGTGGGTTCGGCCCCAACATCACCGACTTTCCCACTAGGACTAACTCAGACATAATAGAAAGAATAAGCTTCATATAGTAACCAATCTATACATGATGCTAATATGCCTGAACAATAAAGTAAGGAGTATGCTCAACATTAAACATATGCAGATTATGCAAGTTCTTTCGTTCTTTACACTTTACACTTTACACTTTGTTCTTTGCTCTTTGTTCTTTACTCTTTAATCTCAAGGCTAACCCGGGGGTTTCGCCACATTAACTTGCTTCACATTAAGTCCATCATCGCAGGAACTCACCCGCTAGGACCGTCCTTCGGGTTTACTCCAACCCGTGATGCATAACTCCGGAGCGCATCGCCCGAGGGGGAGCGACCGCCCTCGAGCACGGAACTCATAGCAAGTATGATCATATCCTTAACTCAAAGGATTTATAAGTTCAATCTTGACTTTACACTAGCTCTAGTGTTCTTTCATCACTTTTGTTGCAAACTCATGCGAACACATTCTTTACAATTCTTTATTTTTGGCTACCTCTAGCACTTCATGTTCTTTACTTCCCACATTATGTTAACTTTAAGCATTGTCATTTCATCATTCTTTACATTATATTGGTTCTTTACCTCACACTATCTCTAGTGTCATTTCACATTAGCTTTATCGAATGCCACTCGATCTATGTCATTGTGTCACTCTGTTCTTTTGCTCACTTTGGGTGCTCACTTTTCTCTCATGCATACACATAGGGTTTTCGGCGTTTACATAATTCTCATTCATCATATTATGCAAGTTGTACTTACAATCATGCATTATTACATTTTCATCATCACTTTACCCTAAAATGCATGCAACAATTATGTAACATATGCTCAATTGAATGACACATTAGGCATAGAGAGAAGTTCAATGAGTTTGAGAAGCACCACCCACCTTGTAGGTCTCTTTAGGTGCTCCGACGATTTTCTTGGGATTTTTAGACTTCTCGTTCTTTACCTGCGGCAAAACGAAGCCCTAATAGGTCATTTTGCTCATATCTTTTCATTGGTTCTTCGGAATGTTAATCCGAGCGCACCAACGCGTCGGAAATACCCCCAATTAGGTTTCTAGAGGGTCAATTGCACTTAGAAATCCCCATGAGCAAAAGCCCCAATTTGGTGCCCTAGCTCCATAGCATTCATCAAACCTAGGGTTTGATCTCAAAGAGAAGCAAAAGTAACTTCATTCTACTCTAAAGAGTCCATCTAAACCATCTTTAATTCAATCCAAACCCTAGTTTGGATTCTACCATGAGAGGGGTCAAGCCCACCTTCAAGCTTTACTCATTACCCCCATTTCTTGGTTTTGATCTCTAAAGAAGCACAAGAAAAGCTTCAAATGCTCTAAAGGTTCTATAAAAACCATCTTTACTCTAATCCAAACCCTAGTTTGGAATTTAACATGAGAAGGGGCAAGGCTTACCTCTAAGCTTGCTCCTTTCTTGCTCTAGAGAGGAAGAAGATGAAGTTGCTTCACTTCAATAGCTTCTTCTCCACTTTCTTTTTCTTCGTTTCCTTCCTTTTCCTCCTCTTCTTCTTCTCCTTCTTTGTCTTCTAGAGAGAGAAAGAGAGATGAGAGGGTGTGAGAGGGTGAGAATGAGAGAAAATCTCATTAGCCCTCATAACATAGCTATTGGGTTGCATAATTGCTAATAAACCACTCAACTTTCATCTTATTCAACTGCTTGGACTGGGCAGATTTCGGGCTCGGGGACCGGTCTCCCCGACTAGGGACCGGTCTCCGAGAGCTATCCCAGCGCAACCAGAGTTGCTGCGCGCAATGCGACCGGTCTCCCTCTGGTGGGACCGGTCTCTCGGGGAGGGACCGGTTCTCGAGAGCTGGTTCTGAGGGACTTAGCCAATTTTTCAGCTGTCTCATTTCATACGCGTTCGGGGACCGGTCTCTCCCACTAGGGACCGGTCCCCGAGAGCTCAAAACTGCAGAATGCAGATTTTTGATCCTTTAGCTCTCGAAAACCTCCCGTAATTCACTTTTAATCATTTTAACACCTTCGGACTTTCCGAAGTGTACCGTCCTCGCACTTTGGTCAATTTGACTAAAATTCGATATTTATTTTCTGAATTTTCGGTATATTACAGCTAGGGAGACCGGTTCCCGAACGCGTGAATTGGAGAAGGTCCTCTGGGACCGGTCCCTGGCAGGGAGAGTGTGAGGAAGTGAATTCTCGAAATACGAGAGTTAGACTTCATGTAAAACCGACCAAGGGTCGTGTTGGTAAGCTTTGGAAAAGCTAAAGATGTTAAAATCACCAAAGGTGCATTGGAATAAGTCCACGAGAGCAATAGTGCAAAACTCACACTGGAGCAAAATTACTCTCGGGGACCGGTCCCTGGCAGGGAGGGACCGGTCTCATCAGCTGATGTCGTGGGGTTGCTTGAGGCAACCGGTCCCTAGCAAGGGAAGGGAACGCGTCCCGAACGCATCCACGAGGGAAAGCAAATTGGCTAAGTCCTGAGATTCCAGTTCTCGGGAACCGGTCTCTTGCGGAGGAACGGTCTCCGAGGACGGTCTCTCTGGATAGAGACGGACTCCATATACGCGTGACCCGAGCTGAAGCTCGGGAGGGACCAGTCCCAAGGTCGGGGAGACGGTCCCTCTGCGCGCAGAACACCTAAGGGCGGTTGCACCAGAGATAAAAAGAGTGAGGGGCCTTTGGGATATTGTTACAATATTAAGCATGGGGACCCTCTCTCTCTCTCGCCCCATTTCCCTCTCATCCCCCACATTTCTTCTTGCTCTTCTCTCTACGAAAGGAAAAGAGAAGGGAAGAAGAAGAAGAAGAAAGGGAGAAGAAAAGAAGGAAGAAAAAAGGGAAGAAGAAGAATGAGTATCAACAAAAGGAAGTTGAACTCCCTTCATCCTCTTCTTTCTTCCTTTTAAGGCTAACCTAGAGTAAGCTCATAACCCTAGCTTGTGAGATTTGGGGTTGGGTTTTAGCACCTTGGATGGTGACCAATGGATCCCTACGCCTGGATGAAGCGATTGAGCTAGAATCTAGGGTTTTGAGCATGTGTTTTAGCTTGATGCTAACCTAGGGACACCAAGATAGGGTTTTTTTGTAAAGTATATGGGATTGATCTATTGAATGTGCCTTGTGAACCCAAGTGTAGGTAACGAAACGCGTGGGGCGGAAGTCGGAAATTCGATTCTGTATCGAGCGGGTCAAGAAACTATCGGCAGATAAGCGTTGAGCACCCCTTTGGGACAAGAAGACCGAGGCTTCGCCGTAGGGGGACGCGACGGCACATTTCTAGAATCTTATACCCTCAAGAGGTGGGGGGTGTCGTTCCCGGAACATCGGGTTTCTTTTTAATGTCAGTTACATATGTGTTGATTTCATATTGCATTTATAGGATTTAATAAATGTATATTTTCTTTTCCTTGTATGCTTGCTTTAGTAGTGTACTTATGAGATTGAACAGCCTAGCTAGAGGTAGAATAGAGGATTGGTCTTATGGCATAGATCTATAGCCGGTATAAAGAGCGAACTGGACATAGCTAGTAGTGGCATTTGACTTAGTGTAGGTAGAGACACTAAACTTACGGGGATGGTCAATTGTAGAAAATACTACAATGATTCGAACGAGTTGGCATTGTGGAGTCTGCTGTAAGTGAATTTGAACATGAACCTAGGGATAAGTAAACGGTCCCACATTGATTATAGTGATCATTGACTGTGCCGAGCAGGGCACATTGACCCTAGTAGACAGGTATCCTCTTGAGAGCGTTGGATCATACTCCTAGTCTGTTTTGCTATTGTCGTGTGGTCGCTCCATCGAAGCACGAGTCTCCGGAGTATTCACTTAAGGGGCAGAGATAGTTTGTCCGCAGACGGTCTCGGTGTTGCGAGTGCAAGCTCCTCCTCACTATGAGATTGACGAGTGAGCGAGTCGAGGTTAACCTACGGTCAACCAAGTAGATTGGGTAATAAATATGAAATGCATAGTAGACTTGATTATTACCTTGAGTAGACATAGTGTTTATGTGTAGATTTTTCATGCTATGCCCACCTTTATATACTTCATACATTGATACTAGTATGATTAGTAGTTTTGTTGGCATTCATTATTATCATTGATGGCTAATGATAGAGTAGTGCGGTTCGTTCTATGATATATATCTATCTCTCTATCTATGTTGCAGTTTAGACCTAGTGGGAAAACCGTCGGCGTCGGCCGGTCAGAAACCCACTGGGAAACTATATTTATATAGTTTTCACCCGTTGTGTTTGGGGTACAGTACACACAGAGGCGAGCCGGCGGGATCGCCGCGCAAGGGCCATAGCGCCCTAAGATGAGCCCTAGTATAGTAGCTTTCCTTTCTGCATGTAGAATACCCTTGACTAGATGTTTATGATAGATATTGGGAAGCCATGCTCACGCTCCGAGACAGCGTAAGCATATCGATTCGCTCGTGCCACCAGACCCGGTGTACACCAAACTCAGTTACACCAAGAGCGTCTACAAACCATTATAGTAAAAGCATAAATTCTACAGATAATCAGAGCAAGACTTGTAAGTTAAACTGTACATCCAAACCGTTAATTACAGGGAAATAAGGAACAAAGTACAATTTACAAAAACTTAATATACATCTCTATACTAAACTACATAATTGTGGAGTCATCTATCGACCGTCCATAAGGCTCTAGCGGTTAGCCGCAGACCTCGCCAAGAACCCTGCCTTTCCCGCGGTAGGAAGGCTCTGGTAAAGCCAACAACAAAGAGGGCGTGAGAACTATATAAACAATGTTCCCAGTGGCGTAAGCCGCGGATGAGTGGCGAAGTACACCACATAGTCAACTATGGCTGAGTAGATAGCGATATAGTAACAAGTAATGCAGATAATGCAAATAATAATTTACATGCAACTAGAGATGAAAGTAAAACTACTCATGCTAAAATTGTCA
The DNA here is from genome assembly GCF_001540865.1 of Ananas comosus. Classification (NCBI taxonomy): domain Eukaryota; kingdom Viridiplantae; phylum Streptophyta; class Magnoliopsida; order Poales; family Bromeliaceae; genus Ananas; species Ananas comosus. The sequence continues at coordinate 7,437,076 of NC_033630.1, read as the reverse complement.
CAATAACAGTATACCATCAATAGTTGCAGGTACCAATTTATGATAGATTCTATCAATCATATTACTTGACACATTTAACACAAACATATAACCAGATCGTTATGCAAGATAATTGCACGTTTACTGAAATTACAGATGATATCATGTAATTACCTTTTCATTAGCAAGAACAAAGACATTAATGTTCATTCATTATGTTGTAAACAATCATGATGTCAACTTCTATTATTCATCACTAAGGTTCACATTAGATGTCAACCTTCTAGTCTTGTTCATTTAATAGGTTCCACTATAACCAAGACATTAATAGTAACTGTACTACCTGTCCAGCTAAGTTAAAGTACTTTGACATTAACCCAATTTTCCAACGGACTTTACCAAGGTAAGTTCAAGCCGCGCCGTGCCTAATGGCCCGCGTCGGTAGTCAACATCCCCACTCTAGGAATGAGCCTTCCCCACTCGGCGTTCCATTTCGGCGCTCACTCGTACATTTGCGAGCATCTGTCGCTAGCCTGTTCGGGAGTGCTGGCTGGGGGGGGAGTGAACCCCGCAATCGTGTGCGAGCGCGCACAATGCTGCAAGCCATAAGCTCCATAGTACCAATCTCACACAGTCATGTCCCTGACATTGGTAGCTCAACTCAGGCCACGTGTCCGGAACGCGGCTTGCGGGGCGCGCTGACCCCCACGCAGCATGTTACGAAGAGCAATAATGGCAATGCTAGCTATAGTCCAGGGTACAATATCTCAACGACATCATGTCGCTGACATGGAATGTCACGCCCCGCCCTGAAATCGCTACCAATTTGGCACGATTCGGCCGCGGCGACAGACCGTCGAACGGACAGCACCTCCCTGTCCGGCCTAAGGCTCCACCCCCCCCCCCCCCCCCCCTCAACAGGAATGTGCTACAAGACATTTACCCAGCGACTTTAAACTCTAAACAATACATTCAACGAGGCACAAACGGCCAACAACAAGAGGGCATAATCCACAAGATATACGAGTGAAAAAAGAGGTACTTTACTAACTATTACAATATTGCATTCTTTACTATATTTTTCATTTTCCAAAATACTTAGCTCTCCAAATCCTCACCTACAATAAATCTCTCTCTCGTATAATTAGTGACTAATGGCCAAAAGGAAAGCTACTATACTACCACCGGCCTCACTTGTATCGGGTGCGACGCCCTGCCCGGGGTCCTCTCTCTGCAGCCCTGAACCTCACCACTAGAACAATAGAGTGGGGTGAGAATATCTTCCATAGTTCCAGTGGGCTCGGCCACCGACTCTGCGATCTCCCCCTAGGTCCAAGTGGCCACAAGTAACAACAGAATAGATAGATAGATAGATATGTATCTGAAAGCTTAATGCCCAGTAGTAGTGAAAAATATGCTACTATGCCCATATATCATACTATGAAATGCATGCTCATATAATAAGGTTTGCTATCATGCTAACAAATTCGATCCATGTTCCGAATAGCAATGTTCAATGACCATTCAGTAACTTTTCCATTTACACAATCTGTGGCGAGGCCTAGGGCCCGCCCATGACTCACCTTCAAATCCCAAAGTGCGGGAGGAGTCCATGTCCACCCAAGCCCGGACTGTCTGCGCGCCTCCATGTGAGTCCGGACTCCAAGTGCGTCTATCGCGCGACACTCCGGAGTACCGACGACATCCCCTCCATGTGGGATTGGATGGCGATGCACCCATAACGCAGACATTGAGCTAGAATCCATCCCTCTCCATCGAGACACCTGGACTAGGGTCTATCACCAATCCAATCCTCTCCAATGAGGAGGCTCTAAACAACATAGAATAATAACCCAATCGAATCCTTTCGATGTGAGGCGCCTTACACTAGGTTCGTCAACACTATCGCGAATCTTCGATTTCCCAGACATTATGCAATGCCACTCGTTATCATTCAATGTTTGGATGCCACTGTTGTTCTTTAACAAACACTACATTTCTATGATGATCAATACCCCATCGGGTTCATTCCTCTTTCTACGCCACCGTAGGATTCACGTCTGACCTAATCTCACCTATCTAAATTAACGCGTATCAAAGTACACTATTATCAAATCTAGAAAGCATAAGAATGGAACTACTATGCAATCCTACAATGCACATGTGAAGAGATTGAGAATTAAATGCAATCTAAGACATAGAAAGGAGTTCGAAAGTTTCGGATGACACACCCCCACCTTTAATCGGATGTAGCAGGTTTCGGAAATCTCTCTGGCCGAGCTTTACGAAAAGGGCTTTAGCCTCCTCGCCAAATCAAACTATCCCGGCCCCGATTTGCCGAGAACTTCACGTTGGTTCGCGATGCGAAATCGACTTCGCTCCCGCGTTTTGGGACCTAATCATAGGCTTTCCAAGGCTTTCAAATGAGACAATCTCATATTTTACAAAAACCCCATTTTGGAGCCTTAGTTTGCATATAGCCAAACCACCCATAAATCCCTAGATTCTTTCGGATTTGATCTTATTTAGAAGTAGCTTAGGTTCATTTGACCCATTCCAAAGCTAAAACCCAAAACCCTACAGTCTAAGAGTAGGGTTTAGTAGCTTACCTCTAAGTCACCAATGGGAAGAGGGGAGGGATGGAGGTGCTCGAAGCTTCCTCTTGATCTCCTTCATTCTTTTCCTTCCTTTTCTCCTCTTCTTTCCCTTCTCTCCTTATCTTTGTTTTTTTTCCTTCTTATCTTCCTAGAAGTAGAGGAGCAAGAGAGAAATGAGAAGTGAGGACGAGATGAAATGAAGAAGTGTGAGCGGAGAGAGAGGCGCTCAGCCACTCAAATAAAGGCCATTTTTTCATAAACGCCCCTCAATCTTTCATCCTTGTGCACTGCCCTTACTGGGCGTTTCGCGCGGAGGACGTCTCCGCCCGACTTGACCGGTCCCGAGAGCTTCCCTCTGGCGCACGCGTTCGGACCGGTCTCTCCCCGAGAACGGTCCTCACCTAGGGAGACCGTCCCCGAGAGCTCGATCTTCAGGACTAGCCATCTTTGGCACTCTCGCTGGACCACGTTCGGGAACCGTCTCCCCTGCAGGACCGGTGCATCAGACTCCCGCTCGCCAGCCAGGGAACCGGTCCTCACCTGCAGAGACCGATCCGGAGAGCACATCAGCTCCAATGATGCCCAGTTTGCCTCATTTTTGGCTCTCGCGACTCAACTCCAAGGCACTTTTTGTGCTTTGGACATTACTCAACTCCCACAAAGGGTTAACTTTCGACAATTAGTCGATCCTGGATGAAGTACAATTCTGGTATTTCTAGAGACATTCACTTCCTTACACTCTTCCCCTCGCGTAAAAGAAGTTTCAGTCCTCGAAACGAACCAATTCTTTATTTATCAAATCGCCTACTCCTCAAATAGGTGTTGTGAGGAGGTGTTTTCTCATTAGATCCTCAAGTTCCCAGGTGGCTCGCGATCATCATGATTGCACCTAACTTCACATAGGGGATTTCTCGATTCCTCACTTTTGCACCTCTCGGGCGATAACCCATACCGGAACTCTTCATAGCTCAATCTTTCTTGAGTTCCGCGTCATATAGCATTGATGTCCGGTGTCTGTGAATGTACTTGCGGAGATTGGAAACATGAAAACACAATTATGCACATTCGAGTTTCGGCGGCCAAAGCACGTCGATACGACCACAGTGCGACTCTCCAATTTCATATGCCAATGTACGAGGACTCAGCTTTCCCGCACCCCAAACGACTTCAACCCGCTCATGGGTTGAAACTCGGATACCGGTCGCCACCGCGAATTCTATGTCTCGACGGCGCTATCTGCATAATCTTTGCTGTCTGGATTGCGCGTGACAATCTTTTGCGAGCAAGGGCGGACTTTTCCTCCGCTATCTCGCACACTATCTGGTCCAGATCTCTCTCTGTG
>NC_033630.1:7432088-7433058 GCF_001540865.1 Ananas comosus | reverse complement strand
TTACTCCTTTATGCGTGAGGTGCGTTAGTTGAGTGGTTATTTTAGCGAACCCCTCCACGAACCACCGGTAGTTGCCCGCAAGTCCAAGAAAACTACGGACCTCCACTACAATCGTCGGGCGAGGTCAATCCTTTATTGCCTCTTCTTTCTTCGAGTCTACTGACACTCCATCGCCCGACACCACATGACCCAAGAATGTGACCTCCTTTAACCAAAAGTCACACTTCTTTAACTTCGCATAGAGCTTCTCCAGCCTGAGTATCTGCAATACAGCTCTCAGATACTCTTCGTGCTCTTCTTCACTCGTTGAGTAAACCAATACGTCGTCTATAAACACCACGATGCATCGATCCAACAACGGCTTGAAGACTTGATTCATCAAGTCCATAAATGCTGCCGGGGCGTTAGTAAGCCCAAACGGCGTTACCGTGAACTCATAATGGCCATACCGCGTACGGTACGCCGTTTTGTGGACATCTTTCGGTCTAATCTTTAGTTGATGATACCCCGATTGGAGATCAATCTTCGAATACACCTTGGACCCTTGCAACTGATCGAATAAATTGTCAATCCTCGGCAACGGGTACTTGTTCTTTATCGTTACTTTGTTCAACTCGCGATAGTCAACGCAGAGTCGAAGTGTGCCATCCTTTTTCTTCACAAATAGCACCGGAGCTCCGCACAGTGACACGCTCGGCCTCACGAAGCCTTTATCGAGCAAGTCTTGTAGTTGGCCTTTTATCTCCTTTAACTCCACCGGTGCCATTCTATACGGAGCCTTCGAAACTGTTTCTGCCCCAGGAATCAAGTCAATGACGAACTCAACTTCCCGGTCCGGTGGCAGTCCCGGTAACTCCGCCAGAAATACATCCGAGTACTCGCACGCTACTCGAATATCCCCGAACTCTGGGTACTCCTTTCGAGCATCCACCATGGTTGCCAAATAGGCCTTACACCCTCCTTTGATCAT